>NC_046362.1:11601848-11694157 GCF_011125445.2 Fundulus heteroclitus
ATGTGCTGAAATTCTACTTTTCAGGTTGGACACATATCGTTACTGAACTTTGCAGGCTTTTTATTAAATATGTCCATCAAGTATGAATTCATGTGCCAACATTCCAATGTGGTGGCTCTGAAATCGACACACTAGTCTTTATTCTGTCGGTAGGTTTTAGCGGTTGTGAAGAATTTGGTAATACGTTAGGTGTACAGATTTTGGGTTCATGTCAGAGCCTTGGTTTTGTTTGTTCTTCTTTATTGCATCTGATTTAAAACAAATCAAACCAGATACCAGATAAGGTTCCTCTCCTGTCAAACTCTCCTCTGCTTAATGATGACTCACAGATTGTCAGAGAATCCACATCGACTTACCGACATGCAGTAATGCCCGCAGCCTTTCTGATCAAACCACAGCTCACGCTCCCACAAACTCACCGTTGAGCTCGTCCTGAGATTTCACCGCCCGTTGCTGCTGCGCCTCCTGAGAAGTTGGAGGCATCGGCTTCTTTAATGAAGATCCTCCTCAGCGGGAGACCTGCAGCGGGAGGGGGACAGGTTGTGGTTTTTTCAGCACTGAAGGGAAAAACAATAGGATGCACAGGAGAGAAGTGCAGCTCCGCACCTGCTGGACCTTTTGCCTTCCCTGTGCTGCGGCCACAGCTGCAGATTCAGCCCCCGGGAGACCCTGTGTTTGGAGGTAAAATGAGACAAATCTTACTAAAATAACAAGCACATCTCAGTAAAACAACACACAAAAGTCCTTGCAGAAGACCTGCACCTTCACATGCAATGTTAAAGCATTTGACTCACAGTTCAGTGCAAGCAGCACCGCAAGAAGAGCAAGGAGGGTTGCATGCGTCCAGGACATTTTTAACTCTCTCTGAGGCGTTCAGAGAAACCAGCCGGGAAGGAAAAGCAGGAGGGACCAAGACGAGGGAGACTTGGACCAGAGGTGGGCTGGAGAGCCTTGAGCAGCCCCGACTACTTGTCAGGGGAGGGAGAGAGGCTCCCTGCAGATCTGATGATTAGAACAGCAGAGAAAGTGACAGGAAAGTGCTTGAAGGTTTTCATTTAATCATGAAACAATTTATTGTCTGATTTTTTTTTTAATGAATACAACATAAAAATGCATAGAGTTAGATGCATACGTCCTGCATCTAACTCTATCACACCTTCCTCTCCTCACTAATGAAAGGAGACTTCCTTCACATAGTGCAACTAAGGTTATTTAAGTGGGCCTTTAGTCAGAGAAGGGGACAAACCCAGCTATACAAACTGAGCATGAGGTATTAGTCTGAGAAATTCTGGCAGTGGGGGAAAAAAAAATGGACAGGGCACAAGAAAAATATTGAATTTTCAGGATGAAGAGTGACAGAAAACAGCTGTGCTTGCAGAACTTATGCACAGATTTCCAGTCAAACATCTCCTATCCACACGAAGCAGATACGGGCCCCTACAGACTTCACCCCCCCCCCCCCACTCCCTCCGCTCTGCATAAATTGGGCCCGGCAGGGACCAGCCCCGTGTTTGTTTGACGATTTTCCAACCTGGATCCTGGCTACGCCCCAGAAAACAGTGAATGTCCCAATGTTTTGTGAGAAATTTGAAGGTGGCGGTATTTTGGCTCCTGGGCAAGTGAGAGGAAATCGCCCGCAGGGTTTGAGAAGCGAAGACAGCAGCGGGAATGTTTTGCTCGGCTTGGAGTGGAAGCAGAAGTATGACTCTGATTTGCACAAATGGAACATCACTTTTCAGTCAAATTGGTACATTAAATTGTCCTGAAGTATTTATAAAAAAAAAATAAATCAAAAGATCTATCCGTCCTTTTTCCATTCTTTCCTAATGCTTCCGAGGTTGCCCTGCCTTGTTCCCGTCTCCAGTGGTTAATTAAAGTCACCCTGGATAAGTCACAGGGCAACGCAGGGACACACAGGAGAAGGGAAAGCAATCATGCATGCATATACTCACACCTTAAGGCAATTTAAAGTGGCTGAATAAATTAACATCCATGTTTTTGGACTCCATGAGGAAACTGGAGTACCAGTGGGAACCCACACAAGCGTGAGGAATATGCAACTCCTCACAGGAAATGAATTCCTGCTGCAAAGGAACAGCGCAAAAAACACAACTGCTTTTCCAAAACTCCTCTTTGTGTGCTCAGTTTGAAGCTGGAGAACGCAGTGGAGTCTAACTTGGTCGCCGTGGTTATGCACAGACACACTTCCTGTTTACTCCTTATTTGCATTCAGTCAGGCCCGAGCAGCAACGCTACAAGCAGAACCACATCCACGCCAGAGGGCTGGTAGGGCGCATGTTTTGGTACGTGGAAGAGTCGTTTCTCAGGAATACGTCACATTTGGAACCGAGAAGATGCTGTATTGTTATTTGTGGCAACTGCAGCGCTTCATAATTAACTCAGACCAACTGAATATTACAATCTAAGGTGTGTAGTAACTAGTCACATTTACGCAAGTAACGTTTTGAACAAAATGTACTTTTAGGAGTAGTTTTATCTGCACTGAGTCGATTATATCAAGTATCGCTACTCTTACTTGAGTAAAATATCTGGCTACTCTACCTACTGCCAACAACTTAATTTAATAAAGAACTGACTTGTTTTAACCAGAAATACACCAGAGAGGCAAAAACATAGAGTTTATGTTAAAGTGAGACTTCTTATTTGTACATAAGCCTGGTAATTTAAGACATAGACTTAGAAAACTTTATTGTCATTCTGCATGCACAAAGTGCGTACAGAACAAAATTTCGTTGGCATACAGGTTGAAAAATGAAATAACAGTTAATTGCAACATTTTAATGTTATTTTCTATCTGCTGAGCTCACTGAGCCATAAGGTTAAATGAATGTACAAGTAAACATTAGATATAGTCATTGGAAGTACTTTGCACTGTTCTAACATACAATATATACGTTAACTGCTGTAAGTATTGCTTTCAAGTTTAATGTTGAAAAAAATGGTTTAAAAAAGTTTCTTCTGCCTGAATTTGTTGTTTTGCAATTATATTATTCTTTGTATATCTTTTCATTTTTTTACTTAACAAATAAACTTTTACTTGAAAGGCTCCCTATGAGTAACAGCTGTTGTTTTCTTTATTTGTATTTTGATGGGACCTTTACACGGCAATATATGGCCTCATATGAGCAAACCTACATTTCATTGTGAGTGATTAGAACAATGAAGATATTATAAATAGTATAAATAAATCTCACCTGAATCTGTTGGAGGGTTCTGTTGGTAAAATTTTCATTTGAGTTATACTCATCTACAATTACAGTCCATGCATTTAATTTTTTTAATTTCTGTGGTTGAGTCATGATGTTTGTCCTCAATTATGGGATATCTTGAAATAATTTCCTTCAAAAGCCTTTTCCCACTTTCACTCAAGTTTTTTTCAACGCTTTCTTTTTCTCTGGGCCATGCTGAGTCAGAAGCCAGACTCCTGTTCCATACACATTGGCTGCTAACATTTCTTATAGCAAAACCCCACCCTTGCCCCATGTGCACGATCTGATTCGGTTTCCAACAGATGATGTGACTGATCCTTGATTACCTTAGTGAGAGACTAAATCTGGAACGACTTAATCTGAATTTAAACATCTCAGACAGCAAGTGGATTAGTGTGGATTAAGTTAAACCAGATTAGTTTAGTCCTGGTTTTATTTAAGCCCTGACTGCTAAACTGGCCCTGTATGTTTAAACTTGAGTAGATTTGGCACTCAAGACTAATGATTTCCTTTGCTTATCCATTCAAAACTGCAAAATGTGAATATTTTTGTACTGATTATTAGTCCCGTGTGAATATTTACTCGGTTTATGTCTTTGTTAGATTAAACTGAAAAGGAGTTCCCTGTCCCTGCTAAGGAGGGGCATCCCCACAGCATAATCACTCCATCACCATGCTTCACCAGAGGGAGGGTTCGTTCAGGGTGAGGTGTGGTGCTGCAAACTTTCTGCTATCCTTTTGTTTTGCATGTCAGCTAGAAAGTTAACCTTTGGCGTCATCAGATCAGAGCACCTCGTTCCACTCGGTTTGTGTCTTATGGCAAATAATGGTTACGGTACCGTTGTTGCCAATATAGCATTAAGTGTGCTTGACAAACGCTGTCACGACTCGATGCAGTCTGCTGGGTTTCCTTACATGGGGAAACTTTTTGACCAATCTGCCTGTAGGACTTGATTGAATTTGTAAAGTGCCTTGAGATGACGTGTGTTGGGAAATTGGCGCTATATAAATAAAGTTGAATTGTTCTGGTGTATACTAGAAACAGCATTTTTTATTTATTTTTTTCAGATGTGTATTATGTGTTTTGTTTTTTTGTTCTTCAGGGGTATTCCAGGGATGCGTATCCATGGCACATTTTTTTCAGAGCTTTATTTGCAAGTCGTTTTGAAAATCACATAGGCTTTTCTTTTGCCTTCCCACCTGCGTGCTGCTCTGTGCTGTTCTACTGTGCCGTTATATTTGAAAATGTGTGGTTGTAACCACTGAGCTATATTATACACTGGAGTGTTGATTTTGCCGAAAAACTGAAGTCACTGGCCGCCATCTTGCTACTCCCTACTCGCACAGAATTTGGTTGCAACAACAAACAGTTTTCTGGCTGTGTGAAAACGTTTCACAGGTAATTCTACAGTCAGTGGATGTACTAACACTATCAGCTACTAGGAAATTAGGTGTTGAAATATTTGACATGTTATTCATATATATATATATATATATATATATATATATATTATATATATATATATATATATTATATATATATATATATATATGTATATATATATATATATATATATACACACACACATATATATATATATATATATATATATATATCTCTATATATATATCTATGTATATCTGTGTGTTTGTATGTATATATGTATATCTATCTATATGTCTACATATATGTAATCTGTTTTTGTATATTGTTATTTCTGTATTTATAAATGTTTTCTATATATATATATATTATATATCTATCCTCTCTATATCTCATCTCTCTCTCTATATATATATATATATATATATATATATGTTTAAATGAATAAAATGCTAACTATTTCAGCACGTGACTTTCTCAGTACTTGATAGTTTTAGAACATAACATAAAGGTTAAGGCATTTGACATTTTAAAAAGTTTTAAGCCCCCCTTGAACATGAGAAAATCCTCGTTATTCGATGCTGTAGCGCACATATTCCCTAGTTACTGGGGGGAAATAGGGAGTACCAATATGGCGGCTGGTGGCTTCAAAGCGACTCGTTCCAGCACTCCAGTGTATATTATACTGTAGCTCAATGGTTGTAACTAAAGTCCCTTAAATTAAATTTAAAGGACTTTAGTTGTAACCTGATACGCAGGGTGTACAAACTTTTCCCGGCGATTTTCACAAACATTCCCCTATTGTCCACCAGATGTCGCCGTCGAGTCGCGGTCGACGCCGTGTAGTTTCCCGCAGCCACCGGTAGGCGGCGCTGTTGTCGCCGTGGCGACTCGACGGCTCCGCAGCGGCCGACCGACCGTCTGGTGGCAGAAGGCAGCGTCAGCTGGCGTGGAGAGAGGGACCGACGCGGTAATCGCTCGCTGCCATGGTCAGCTCGACGGTAAACCTCTCGACGGAGCTCGCTTATTACCCGCTACGGGAAGAGAAACTTTGAGGTGTAAAGCCACAAATCATGGCGCTGGACGCTTGGAGCCCGCTGGTTTAAAGCGACACCGCGGAGGAGAAAGTATCGACCTCACAGAGAAGCCACAGAGCAGAAGCGATCTCTTTTTTTTTTCCCTCCTCCTTTTTCTTCTTCTTCGGGGGGAACGACGGCATCCGGCCTGAGAAGAAGCAGCTCCGAGGTCGGGGACTCCGGTCGGAGACGCCTCCATCGCTTCTGGTGAGACTCGTTCATTAATTTGGTGAATTTCGGCTAAAATGCGCTCAGCTCCCGCGGAGGCTGGAACGCTGCGTGAACGCAGACGAGCGTAAAAATGTGAACTTTTACACGCTGGGTTGTTGTTTTTGTTGTTTATTTATTTAAAAGTCCGCAGTTTACTGAGCAACAAACCGGGGTGGCTACATGCGGCTGAAGTAGAGTCCGCAGAGGGGGCCGGTAGTTCGGGATCGGTGCCCCGGCGGGTTCACGGTGAGACATCCGTGTCAGCTGTGTTGTTTCACGCCGCCCGGAGCTCCACCAACAACAGGCTGCGGGGAAGCTGTCAGTGAAGCGCCGTGGGGTGTGTGTGTGTGGGGGGGTTCCTCTTGCAGAGCTGCCACCAAAGCATCCACTGACCCACGTTTCAGGAGCCGTGGCGCCCGTCCTCTGCTCCCACAGCCCGGCCTCGGGGCTCACGCGCAGCCCGGAAGAGCGGCTGCATGAATAAGGCCCAGACTGGAGCCCTGCAGTCTGCTGCTGATGCAGGGATGAAACCTGAACAATATTCTCCAGCTCGGTCGTCTTTTTAGAAGTGCAGCACATTTACTTCTATTTAATGTCGCAGCTTAAGGAAGTTAGTTGCATGCTGGGTGTTTTAGTTGAGGTTATCAGCTCCAACCTTACAACCTTTGACAGGGACAGCCAGCAAAGCTCCACGTTTGATCACTGGATCTTGATATCTGCATTGATTTAGCTTTATTGCCACCCAGGCACTCTTTGCAAACCAGTGTCGACTGTTCTCTCCTAGCAGTACAGCCAGAAAAATCACCCCAAAAGCTCATATATTGATATAAATTTAAAAATCTTTTGGGGTCCCTTGGAATTGTCCTAACGTGTCCCCACCTATACAGCAGTACAGTTGTTGACGTTCCCTTAAAAGACTCCTGGTTTGGCCCTTATATCAGACCCAAAACGCTCCCCTCCCTAAAGGGATGGGTTGAATGCAGAGGACGCGTTCCACTGGAATACATGTTCACAATGACAAATGTATAGATGATTGGCATTAATTTAAGGAGAGCTCAAAAACATCTGAAATCCAGAAGTGTGCCTATAGTTGTCAAAGTAATGAAAGGTTCCCCTTGACAGGCACAAGTTGAGGCATAACATACAAACCCTCCATTGGGCCAGAAAAAGAGAAGATGGAAGCTACAAAAGCACAAAATGACCTGCACCTGCTAACGATACTTAGATCAGCGGAGTTAGGAACCCACCAAGCGATTGGGTCATTTTGCCTTACGCTGACTAGTGATTGGCAGGTAAATACTAATCTGTGTTTTTTACTTTTTCACTAAAGTCTTCAGAGAAGATGCCTCCTTAGTTTCTGTAAACGCATCACCTGGCAAGATGTTTGATGCCCATAGCTTCGTTATGATGCATAAACGAGAATAATCATGTCACTTAGTGAATGACTTAAACCACTGCGTCTACCGAGGAGCCTGTTCAAGGGTTGTTTTAGTTCAGTTAAAGCAAATGTTGTGCAACTTATGGTATGAGCCACAAGCCGGTGTGCGATTGTATAAAAAAAACCTGAGTAACAAACACCTGCTGACACCTTTGCTGTCATGGTATTAACGTGAAAAAAAGTGTTTAAAAACAGAAAACTCCTCGTACTAACGAATCTAACGTGCAGATTGTTACAGTTAACGAATCTCTAACAGCATACCGAAGGAGGTAGGTTAGCGTCTCGTCAAGATATTCACACTGGATGCGTAATACACGTTGCGTTAAGGCCGAGACGCACCGAACCGTCCGATCCGATGGACGGATCCGTCCAGAATAGTTTTTCCTGACCCACTGGCTGTAAATTCCTTTAAAAAGCGACCTGCGCTTTTCAGCACCATGTGCAGCGTGTCCTCAGCAAACCTGATGAAATAGGCTAGTGGCCGACAGAGGAAGTTTTGAAAGTTTGCTGCTTATTGAAATGTTTTATTATTTATTGAGCTGCGTGTTTCCAGATGTGTGCGTTTATTGCCTTTAGCAAAGTTAAGATTTGATTCAAATTCAACAGACAATAAAATGCATGTTTAGACTTTCACAGTTAGAACTTTGCCACCGGGACTCTAATAAGATATTTATTGCAAATACTTAAAAAAACAAAAAAAAAAACTGTGTCTTTTAGGGCTGAACAATTAATTGCATTTTCAATATAATCGCGATTTAAAAAAACGCAATTTCCAAATCGCAGAGGTCTGCAATTTTTGGCTATGTAACAATTAGGGAATTAGACACGTCCATTAGGTGTTGGTAAAATGTTTAAAGTGGGTTTGCCTCCACATGGAAGGGAAGACAGTTGCAGCAGTGAGATAATCTAATTTTATTACTTGGTTTAGAGTTTATATAATCATACGTAGCATTAAGTACAGGTCAATCAGTTTAATACATAGACTTGTTCGTTGGTTGCACTTTATGTTCAACAAGGATTGATGTCCAAATCAACTAAAAGCTGTTCTCTTGAAGAATATTCTGATTAATAGAAACATTAAAAGTTCTTGTTTTAAATGGTCCTTGTTTACAAACGTCTCTATTTAGACGCCATTTTGTTGCTTGTGGTTAATGCAGAGAAAAGTCAAAATTGCAATTTTGGTTGAAATATATAGGCAGAACCCAATCATTTCTGCTCTCAGTTTAGATACAGTGCGGGTCTTTTAGCGACTTATCTGCACAGCGTGGAAACAAAATGATTTGTTGTTTGTATATGTTTAAAAAGACATGATAAATTAAACTGGAAAAAGAAAATCGCATTAAATCGCAATATTAAGAAAAAAAATCGCAATTACATTATTTTCCAAAATCGTTCAGCCCTAGTGTCTTTCCAAAAATGAGTCCAAAAATCAGTCAAATCAGTCTAAATCCTTATTTAAGCAAAATATCTCTTGGCAGCTTTTCAGTGGGAACGTATGTGATACAAGGCAACAAACAGTGCGTCGGCTGCTTGTTGGTTTATAAAGTACGACCACGTCTACCTGCTGCGTCGTCTTTCATGGTTTGTTGACGAGTGAAGGAAGGAAGGAGCGGTTCAAGCTTTAGCTCACTTCCTGTGCACAGGTTTCAATCCGACAACCGCAGGCTGCCTGGCCCCCTTGTTCAGTGTTTGCAACCGAGGGCCGGTTACAGTTGAAAATACGATTAAATACCATTATTGTGTGCAGTTTGGTAAAAAATCCCACTTCTTCTTGTGACTTGTCTTGAAGGAGCCTATTTCAAAGTGGAATAGGCTCCTATTCCACTTTAGGGGAGTTAAGAGCCGTATTTGTGCCTAAAGACGTCAACAAAGAAGACGTTTTTAAAAATAATTTTCACAATGAATAGCACAAAATAGCGTGAGACAACTGGAGTGCTAATCACCGTCTGTTTGAACGAGTGACTTTGAAGCCACCAGCCGCCATATTGGTACTCCCTATTTCCCCCAGTAACTAAGGACTATGTGCGCTACAGCATCGAATAATGAGATTTTCTCATGTTCAGGGGGGGCTTAAGACTTTTAAATGTCAAATGCCATATAGTTTTATGTTATGTTCTAAAAATATCAGTACTGAGAAAGTCATGTACTGAAATATTTTGCATTTTATTCATTTAAATATATATTATTATAACATTTATAAATATATAAATAACATATACAAAAACATATATTTACATATGTGTATACATATAGACATACTGTATATACATATACACATACTTATATATACATATATAAATATTTAATATGAAATAACATGTAAAAATATGTCAGCACCTAATTTCCTAGTAGTTGATAGTGTTAGTACATCCACTGACTGTAGAATTACCGTGTGAAACGTTTTCACCACAGCCAGAAAACTGCTACGGCGAGGTGTCGGCCACCCCTGAGCAGACGGCGGGGGGCAGGGGCGGGGGTCGTTGGAGCGAGGAGGCGGCACCGTGTGTGTGTTGTGGTTGGACACAGGGCCGTTCCATTGGTGAGAGGCCTTGGGGATGGACGGGCGGTGGCAGGGTAACCCGAGCCGCTGTGCAGGCAAGCTGTAGCCCCGCCGTGCCCCCCCCCCCCCCCCCCCTACAGCCCCGGTGCAGATCAGATGATGGTCCAGTATAGGAATGGGTGTGTGAGAATGCACCCGGGGGGAGGGGGGGTTGGGCATTTCATTGAAATACTTTCTCCGTCCTTCCAGTTGGGAATTCCTTTCCCTTTCTTTCATCTTTTACAGATGGCAGGTATGAAAATGTACTTTGAAATCGTTTCGTAAAGTCCCAAAAATAAATAAAACATGCATATATGTGACGGTAAGCTCCCCTGAAACGTGAGGAACTTTGACCACTAGCGAGGTGAAGCTGCAGCCCGAGACAGCTGGCTGAAGGTTAATGTGTCACTGCTCTCTGGGAGACCGGGGGGTGTGGGGGGGGCAGCCTCCAGCCTCCACTCCCTGTCTATAGATAGCTGTGAATACTAACTCTTCCTCATTTTCTCAGCCGTATTAACGTCGGCATGCGGTCGCCTCTGCCGGCCCGTCAACTCCCCCGTCAGTAACTTACCCTGCAGCTCCGTCGTCATCCGTTGCGTTATTAGTTACAGGCAGAGCGTTTAACGAGCGTCGCCTTCTTTTCCTTCCCGTCGCCCTTGGCAGGTTTAGCGAGAGTTGTCTGAACACTTGTCTGGTCTGTTATTTGGAGACAGGGACGCAGGTTCATTTGAGCCCAGGGTTATTAGAGCCAGCAAAGCTGTGCATATTCCACATGCCCAGAGTCATCTGCTCATAATTGGCTTCTCTTTGGTTTATTAAAAATCCAACTAGGATTTCAGTGTGTTTATTTTTTTTTAAATCTAAATGTGGACTCTCAGCCGTCAGATATTTGGCCTCAGCTCAAAGGTTTTTCTAACGAGAGGCGCTGAAAGTAGATCACGGTTCAGCAGTTCACGACTAACATTGGTCTCCTCACAATATGGCAACACCTCCAGGTTCATACGCAGTTCGGAGGACCGATAGGGTCCTGTTGTAAAGCTTTGACCTGCCGACAGTAGCTACATAAAAATAATAAAAGATATAATCACGGCATAAATGTATTTAGTGTTTATTCACTGTTTTTACTGGGAGCAGATTTAACGTAATGGCGCAGTGTGAGAGAGAAGTTGCTTTAAAACAGGGTTTTACTTTCTTCTTTTTCCCAAACAGACGAAATGATGACGGACTTGTCTTTCTTTAGCATTTCTTTAGGAATACAGCCTGCAGTGACTAAACAGCAGTCTCGCTCTGTGTGTGTGTTTGTATGCAAGCTAAAAATCCTGCATATTTCACAACAGACACAGGTTGAAGCTCCAAACGAGGGACCAGGGCAGCTTCGTCCACGTCTCGCTCTCTGTCTCTGGCAGATCGAGAGGAAAATCGTCCAAATCAATACGTTCGTCAGTCGCTCCAGGATGTTGCGATCGTAACTGTTAACGCAAATTCACTCGCCAGCTTTTTCTCTGGTGACAACATTGTGTGTTCCTAATCATTTGCGCGGACATGAAATTTTTACCGGCCTTCACAACTTTTTTTTCTCGCAAATCTTACCAACATCCTCTTTCATTTCCACTTTTGACGTGTTTTCCGGGGCGATTTCATTAATTAAAAAGTTCGGGTTTTAAATTGACCGGCACGATGTATGAAAAAAAGACAGCTTTACTTTTATTTTGACGTCCAAATTAGAAATCAGAATCAAGTTTAATCGCCAAGTAGGTTTGCACATACAAGGAATTTGACTTGGTGTTGATGGTGCAGACAAAATAAGACAATAAAATGAAATTGAATAAAATATATATATATATATATATATATATATATATATATATATATATATATATATATATATATATATATATATATATATAAAAGTTATATACACTCAGTAAACTATGCGTTAATGTAACGCAAAAGCTTGTAGACCTGAACGGGGAGAGAGACAGTGTCCAGTTTCACAGGCGGCTCTTGGCCTTGTTCATAAGGCTGGTAGCAGATATATCCACGATATATCGGCGTTAACATCGGTATCCTCCAATGCTAGTAATTTTTTAACATATCGGTTTCGGAAGAAGACATGCGAAAAGCAGCGCGTAAGTCTAGACTTCAACTCAAATTAAAAAAATTCTGCTAGCATAGTTTTCAGTCGGTACAAAGCTGCACAAAATATGACCATCATAGAAACGAAAATGTGCGCGCACACATCCATCGGTACATATTGGTCATCGGACATCTCCTTTCCTGAATAAAAGCAACTTTTTTTAATACAATTCATCAGGCCCAATTACTTTTTTATGCTGCTATTTCAAAAAGGTACAGCAATTTCAACTTTCTCGTAAGAGCGTGTTATGGCAAAAATAAAGCTTAAAAAAAAAAAAGAGCAACTTTGACCGCAAACCTTTTGAAAAAGGCGCCGCAAAATCAGGCCGCAACAACCCCCAGAAAACATCCCGGGGGGACTGATTCATAGTTTATAGTGGAGCCAATTGGACGATTCATTATTTCGTTTGTTTTCTCCAACCCACGAGGATTAACTCTCCCCGGCTGACTCGTCCCGCGTGGCAAGTCACTCCTTGTCCTGTTGTTTCCCGACGGCTTTCTGTTTCCTGCAATTACATAAGTGGTTTAAACTTCTTTTTATTTTTGTTTTTCCTCTGACTCACTTACCCGATCAGGTTTTTATCGTTTGCATGTTAAGGAACCAGTGCGACCGCTCGGCTTGGTGATTTCGTAAGCCTCGGGTCGGCTGCCAAGAGCACGATAACAATCAGTGTGCTCGACAAACGGAGGCAGCCGCCTGCACCTGAGAAGTTCCCTATTGAACAGCCACAAAGCAGGCCTCTGCTGCTGCGGGGGGGGGGGGGGGGGGGCTCATTGCCTCGCTCTCTCTGATGCTAATGTCTCCGCTCACACACTGGAGGACCGGCGGCTCCAGTCAAAGCTCACATCAGCTGAGTCCGATTATCTCCGTAATGAGCCAAACGGGCTGCAGCAACAATACCTTGAATCAGCTGTGTTGACCGATAAATGCACACCATCAACGAGTTTGCGGCACCCCAAATAAAAAGGAAGAATACATAAAAACAAAGGGAACCCTTTTAAAAATACTTTTTTTTTTGGTGAGCGGTCTGTCTGGATCTCTGAAGCCTGCAGGACCGGCAGAGTTTGCGTCGCACCTGAGGCGAGCCTTTCTTCCCGTGAGGATCTTATTGTGCATGAGCTGTTGCATTTTCCCATTCGGGTTTTCACGAGTCTTAATGCGATCGTTGGCTAATCGTGTTCCAATACTCCGGCCTTTTTGCGGTCACGTTTGTCCCGGATGCTTGTGTGCCTCTCAGAAATAGTTCATTGTTTTTGCTTCGAGCTCACAGAAGATTGCGAACGGATTAAAGTGTCAGTCATTCCTATGACAAATCACGTCCAGTGGTTCACGTACAAAGCCACGTTACGCAACTACGCATATTTTTAGAACCGGTAAGGCCAAAATGTGACTAATCCTCTTGTTGCACTTTTTAAAATCTGAAAGTCGCCCGTCTCTTCCGTCGGTCCGTAAATGATGACCTGAGTTTCGAGGCTGCACTCACAAATGCTCACACCTCTGTACACCAGATGCTGGTAGGCTACGTGGGATTAAAGGGCAGCTACAGGTGGCCGCTTCACACAGAGATATGCGGCAGCAGGGCAGACTTTAAGATCCAAAGACTTACGAGTCTTGCTGCTGAGTCACTGCCACCCCATTACAACACTGTGTTCCCGCCTAAAAGTCGAGACGGTTTTCGCCCTGTGCTGTGGTGTTCGCAGCCTTCGCTTGTCTGCCTGTGTAATGCGACCCGCTCTGCGTCCAGACGGCTTCTGTGGCAGAGGGCGGCCGAAACTCTACCCATTCAGAGGTTTAGTATTTACAGCGCGGCACTAACTGGATGAAGCAGGGCGAGTCCCGTCTGCACACGGGTCACTGGACTACGGCTGGGCGAAATGGACCAACAATAATATCTCTATTTTTAGGCTGAATGGCGATATACGATATTTATCGTGATATATTTGTCTTTTCATAAAGTAATTACAAAAAGGTATCTCTGAATCATTTTATTTTAACAAACCGCTGTAGATAAACATGAGAAACGGCCGAAAAATAATCTACTGGAATATGTAAAATTATAATTCTAACACAACATAGGCTATCTCGATATAAACGATATATAGCCTCATCTTATATCTCTTTTTAAAAAATCTCTAGATATTTTTAAAATCTCGATTATATTGCCGAGCCCCACACTGGACCTCCACTGAAATATGTCGCGGGGCAAATGTTCAACAGCTCATACCAAAACGGAGAGTAAACAAGCTAATGTTAGCCTACACTGCTTTGCATTAACGCCCAAAAGGACAGGAGCAAAGAGGTGAGTTAATATAAGACAGTGTGCCGCCCTGGGATAAAATATCTGTCAAGATCAGGACTTCCCTAATAAAACTGGCCAAATATAGCGATAACATAAATTGTCATTTAAGTATTATATTTCCACGTGTTATGGGTTCCCAATGTGCACAATGGTGATTTTATTCGGGCATTCAGATGCCGGTAGCCAGTTTAGGGGTGGTGGTCGAAATGTTAAATGGACAGAGAGCGCTTTGGGAACAAAAGTGAAATAAAGTTGTTGTGTTTTTTTGTTAATTGCAAGTCTATCGTTACCATTCCTCAAAATCGTCACACATTTACAACGTTGTGCAGCCCTGGTTGGGTGGCTGCTACGACCAGCAAATTGTATTTCTGCACAGATAATGTAGTTTTCATGTAAAATATAGCACACATGTACTGGATGTGCTTTATGCAACTGTGCCCCCTGTTTCCCCCCAGATTAGCAGAGATTATATTTGTTTCAGCCCGGCCCTGAACACCAAACAGCACGACAGAGTCTGGACTGTTGATCAGGTAGCATGAGCCCAATCAAAGGAGTTTAAGCTGGCAGCAGAAGCAGCAAGCGCCGCGTTAGACCGCGCTGCTACCTGCTCCTGTTTTAGTCGTAAATCTATTAATCAGCCATCCTTTTGAAAACGGAGTTACTCACCACAATTTCTAGAAACACAAAGGTTTTTTGCTTTTTGCTAATTGATCGATCTTATCTGCTAACTAGCTATTCTGTGATTTTGTGTGGCTGTTTTAAGAATAAAACGTTTATGGGAAAATAAAATAAAGCAATATTTGTTTTCTCAAGAGCAGCTCAAAGCACTGGATATCCATAATTGCAGTAAAATCCTCCGGGCTTTAGGACAAACGTATCTATAAAGCAAGCTAAACATAGTTAAAATATATATATATATATATATATATATATATATATATATATATATATATATATATATATATATATATATATATATATATATATATATATATATATTTTTTTTTTTTTTTTTTTTTTTTTTACTCAAAATCTGTTATAACTCCCTAACGTTTATTTGCACTTCTATAATATTGCAGGATTTTCTGATTTAGGCCCCAGTATAGATGTATCCATTCAGGCTCCCTGTAAAAGTGAAATATTTGGTGATGCTTTTGTTTAATGCGGCAGGCAATGCTTTAGGAGGACTTTAAAGACTCAGAAGCCAATGAGAAACCACAGTCGAGTCGTTTTCTTTGGTATCAATTTTGGTAGGAACAGTTGTCACAATTAGCCATAATTGTGCCAGGAACTGCTACAGGTGTCTGAGACTTGCCACGGGACATTTATCTACTCCTGAGTGGGGGGTTAATAACTATATTTGAATAAACCCAGTGATGATTGGAGAGACTCCACAATAAAGTCAACTTGGTGTTATTCATCATTAAAGCGTACCATAGACATTGCTGGATGTGATAAAGCTGTGTGCGTCACTACTGAGCACAGTGCAGTGATCATTAGGGCCGTCCATACAAAGATTAATATTGATGTTTTTAAAAACGATTTAATATTTATTTTCGGGCTTTTAATATCAATATACCTCCCAACCCCTAGGGGGCGATATTACAGCGCGCCATCACTGTTCACAGCGAGGAAGTGCAAGTGAGACGAATTTGCGGAACGGCTGTCCGGCTTTAGGATTTTAAAATCAGACGTTTGGCCACATTTTTGGTTTCTGTGATACGATAAATGAACATAAATATAATATTTGGCTGGTTTTGTTGATTGAATGACTTTGAGCATTAAATTGAAAGTAATAAATATCGATATTGGAGTCAAATCAAGCTGATCTATATGGAGAATCGATGATACCCAGCCCTAGTGATCATCAGTATGTTGTTCTCTTAATGATGGGTCCGCACAGAGAGGAGCTGACCCGTCACTCAGGCTGCTGTAACTATAGCAGCCTGTGTGGTAAATCAGCTGCTTTGTGGTAACTGCACTCACCTCAAACCACCTCAACCTGGGGCTGCACACACACACACACCCCAACACACACACTTTTCCACTCCCTGTTTCCCATCAGACATCAGCTCCGGCCCGTCTGTCAGCCCCAGTCAAACCTTTTGAACACTGGGGACGCGTGTGACGGGCGTGATAGCGCTTTGAGAGGAGAAAATATGTCAATGAGAGTTGAAAAGAGCCAAGATAAGGAACAAATGACACATAATTGCGTCAGTGAGTGACGGGTGCGTGCTCGTTTGTTCAGCGCCGCTTAGTTCTGCACCACGCAGCGCTGCTCTTCATATCTACCAAGGAGCCCACTTTTCTCTCTCTCTTTTTTTTTAACTCGGCACAGTGTCGCCTTTATGTAAGACCCCCGTAGCGGACCCAGCGCTCTCGGTCGTGTCCTCGTTGTCCCGGTCAGGTTGGAGAAAAGGCAGCTATTCAGAAACCCGAGGCTGAGCTCAGCCATGAATCATGCCAACTGTCATGCTTGTTCCCCGTTTCTGTCTCCTGGGTGCGAGCGCAGCAGACGTGGGTGTTTTCTGGGGCCCCCCGTTGTCCTTTCAGGCAGGAACGTTGGGAGTTTCGCGCGGCCCCCGGGGGTGGGGGTGTGGGGGTGCTGCTGCTGCACCCATCACGTCCCAGGCAGCCCGAGCGGTGAACGTCACAGGCAGAGTCCCTGCAGAGCATATGGGTCTTGTCTCATCGGTGCAGCATCTGCAGCGATCGCCTCCTCCGTTCTTTTTGTCTCCCTGCATCAGCCTTGCCACCTCCTGCTGCCGGGTAAAGTGGAGCTGAAAGAGGTGGCATCTTAGGCCGAGGCGATGAAACGAAAGAACCAGACGTGGGGGGGGGGAGCTCGGCGTTCGATTCAAGACGACAAGGAATCGGAAAATCAGCAGCAAGTGCGGCTCCCCTGCGGTGCTTTGCAGTTTCAGCATGGAAAGTACAGTGGGGGGTTGCCGTGGCAACAAATGATCCTGAAACGGCACAGTGTTCAGGACCCCCCCTCTCCCAAAGCAAAGCTGGAGCTCAGAGCTGGGACCAGTCTACTTATGGGAGCAGGGATAAAGCTCAGAACAGGGATGGAGTCCAAAGCGCCGCTCTCACTCCCAAATTATAACCCATAAACTTTGCACAACATTCGCATATTTGCACATTTTGCATCATTGCATCTCCACCTAGCATTACAAATGCTGCCGAACTCTCAGTTTTTAAATGCATTCTTGCACAAAGGCCCTTTGCACAATCAATTCTGCACATACAAAGGTTTTTAAAAAAAATACTCACCTGTACACTGTGACTTTCTCCTGCATTGTCTACATTTGTTTACTTTTAAATCAATGCGGCACCTTATACTGTAATTTAATTTTACTGCAATTTACAAGCTGTAATTTCGTTCTGTACGCACTCTGTGCATACACTATGACAAAAATAAAGTTGTCTAAGTTGTCTAAGGAATGAGGGCCAGTGGAGGCGAGTGCTCAGGAGTGGCTCCTCTTCCACCGTTACTCCCATCAGGTTTTCTCTCTGGCTTGTTTACTGGATCCTAGGAACTGTCCCAGTTACTTATCAGTTCCTCCATAGTTTGGTGTTGAACTGCAATTGCAAGTTTTTCTTTCCGATTCTAAAAATAAGTTTAAGAAAAGAAGACGTTGAGTATGGAACAATACTCTGTCCATCGTTATGTAACTTGAATTTGGAAGAGGGATTCTGTATAACATGCTGGAAAACGGCAAATGTTCTCATTTGGCGCCACATAATCCCGACTTTAACTCTCTGGTTGTGATGTTTGCTTTCCAGATTAATTACAGCAATGTGTTTGACCTGCAGCTATCAGCAATGATTGGTTCATTTATCAGTGTTATCAGTGTAGCCTAAAGAAATAAGACACCGCCCTATAAATTGTGGTCATTATGACATAATTATTGGAGTAATAGTTAGATTTACTCTCTTCAATTGATGAATGCATTATTGAGGAAGTTGCATCTCTGCGTCATATTAGATTAAAGTTGCGAGCGCGCTGCCCACATGTTGCCGGCTGCGTGAGCGACAGGAGCGGCAGGCGAGGCGCTGAGCGGTGCAGGAGATGACGGTCCGCTCGGCCACGCTGCCACCGACGCGCCGCCAGGCGGAACTGACAGATCTGATGTTGTGACAGGCGGCCGACGTCCTCCTCGCTCGTCTCGGCCTGCAGGAAAATCAGATTGATTGGGGGTTTTTGACTAAGAATAACTTGGTGAATAAGAGGCTGGGAATAAATTTACGGGGGAAGTTGCAGAGAGAAGATAATTTTGTGAACCTTAACACGATTAAAGGACCACAGCACAGATATTCAGTGTCGCTGTTTTCTGACTTCTTCATTAATGAGTTAAATATTACAAATGGGGATCGCAAACTTACCGTTTGATCAGAACGTTTTGTGGTATTAGTAATTAATACTGATAATATAAATATGATTCTTTTTCACTAATTAACTTTTCTTTTTTATTTGATAATCATGCTTCACGATCTTGCTGTCATGTATGTAAAAACACATTTTTTACAGCATGAGCAAGGATCTGGTCCACGCTAATATATTCTAAACAATTGCTGCTTTTCTGGTAACTTTGCGTAATATTATCATTATTATCATGATAGTGGTTCCTAATTGTCGGCTTCACCGGGTTCTTTAATAGAGGTGGTTGGTTCAAATCCCTCAGGGAATGATGGATTTACAAGATTATCCCCATTTGTGCGTCTGGTTTTAATTAGACTGTGAACTGATTTTAAATTTAAAGGGACCTTGTTGCACATTTTGACCATTAAAAGAAAACACTAAAGTCTTCACATTAAACAACGTAAGTCCTGCAGTGCCTCTCAGTAAAGTGACATCTCGGCTGGTTTGAGACCAGCTCCATTTACAGGGTTAGGGTTACTGCACCTCCTTCTATTCGCTCCTCTCCATTGGTTCTTCTGGTCACATGGTCTTGTTATGGTAAATATACACAAAAACACTCACTTTGCTAACACATAGAGCAAAAACAAAGTGTAAAACACCGAAATAAAATATAATAAGCCAACAGGGTGCGATAATTTAATCGGATTACTTTTGTATGCAACCAGAGTGAACTACTGACGTATAAATTTGTAAACTCATAGCACGTCACTAGGCTCCTTTAAGAAATGTCAAAGTTTTTTATGATAAATGTGTGGGAAAAGGCTGATTTTTCACCATTTAATCCACCAATCTGAGCAAATCATGAGAGAATTTGCTGATTCAGACCTCTGACTGTCTTCGTGTTCAACAACAAGAGAGGCAGAAAGTCTCAGCTGTACTTCCGCTTTTTGGAGGTGGCAAACATCAGTTTCACTATTGCGGGGTGACTGGATGTCAGCACCGTAATTATTTCCCACGGTATTCGGTTAACGGCACGCTGCCCCGTCCGTGCGTCTGACTCAAAGTGAGAGCGAAGGTCTTAGTCACGCCTCTGAATGCAGAAAGTTAACGTCGTGTCGCTCAGTTTCTGAAAGGTTGAACGGCTTATTTTGCCGTCCTTTTAAACCTAAAAGCGAATGTGTTCAGTTTTATGTGGAGCTAGATGTAGTGACGCACGACGCACAGATTAGTACTTTGCTCTACACTGTCCCCATTTGCTTTGGCCTGGATCCTAGGTCAGTCTGCTGCTGGGTGTCTGTGCGTGTGGAGGGAATAAGGACGTCCTCGCTGCCTCTCCATTCAGACTTTTGCCCACTTTAATACCTGCTTTAAACCTAATTAGATTAATCTTGTTGACTGTAGAAGACTGTAAATCTTCTAAAGTCTGACCTTTTTTGTCTTAGTATTTCGCAAACCACACACACACACACACGCACGCCAAAGCGATTTGAAATTGTTGAACTGCCAAAAATATTCACAGCTCTTTAGTTTAATTTGGCCGTTGCTTGCACAACACCAAGCGATTTGGCTCCCGCAGCGCGAAAATAGACCCCGGTTCACGGTCTCTGTTCAAAGCGAAAGGAAGTGTCGGTGGAAAAAAAAAAAAAGGTTTCAATTTCAGCTCCATTTTGAAACTGTTGTTAAAAATAAAGCTGTTCTGTCATGCTGCGATTTTTAGATTGTCAAACGCGGCGATGACACAAGTGGAAAGAACGAGTCTGAAGGCGAACAGCGAAACTTAGGCGCTCAGCTGATCCATTAAACAGAGCCATGCATCGTGTGGGTTCATTTGAACGGCTTACAACCCAAAGTTAAATTTCTCTGAAATTTGAAATCTAAAATTGGACTAGAATGCTCTTTAACACAGATGTGTGACATTACGGCGACGTTGAAGCTGGGGATAACGACTTGTTGTCCGGCAGCTGTAACCGCAGCCTCGAGAAGCAAAACCCTCTAAAAGCCTGGGGTTTAATTTCCAGGGTACAGACCGCAGGGTTACCTGGGTTAAAGGGGAAAAGGGCTGGGTTACCTGAATTAAATGGGAAAAGGGCAGGACTACTGCTCAGTGGTCCAGAGTCAGCTCAAGCTGTCTGCTTATGTGTGTCGTCTCAGGACCAGTGAGTTTTATCAAGTCCACTGGGAGGGCAGCCGGACACCAGGATGTTTTAGAGGGCTTCATTATGGTCTCTGCTGACATGCTTTATGAAGATGCTTATTATTTTATTTAATTTTTCTAAGCAGGACTTGCCTACTTCAGGACCCTGGTGTCGATGCGCTTGGTTGGCCTGAAAACTGGCCGGACCTAAAACCCCACAGAGATGAGACGAGCTACAGCCGTTGCAGATAAATCTGGATCTTGTCTGACCATTTCTTAGACGAAAACACATTTTACCGTTTTCAAGTCAATAAAAAGTCCTGCGCGAACAAAGCGGCGGCTTCATATTTGGTAAATTGTGTCTCCTTATATTTCTAAAAAAAACACCTGTTAGTCAGCTGGATCTGTGCCCAGGCTTCAGTTCATCAGGGATTCCTGGATCCCCCGGGGCGGCCGGTTGCCTAAGCGTGAACCCTGAGGGAGATTTGCTGCTCCTGTGTTTTCATGCCTGGCCTTACTCATCATCAGCATCACAGACGCACTCATGTCCTGATCTGCTGAAGAAGTCTGGATCTCTATGAGATCACAGGGAGAGGCTGCTTGTTTAATCCTCAAATATCACCGGCCCTAATTTAAAGCCTTTTTCCCCTCCCTCTCTCACACACACACACACACACACACACACACACGTCTGACTGGATTCTCCACACGCTCTGGTGCCGTCCCTGAACTCGCCCAGCCAGCCGCTCTCAGCCGGCCCGTAAACCAGGCAGGAATGTGCGATGTGGACTCAGCACGGCCCGGGCTCGTCCTGCACCATTCACCAGCTAATCCCCGCTGGTTTCTGCCATTTGCCTTTACAGCTCACTGTGCCGGGGACCGTGGCGTTAAAAAAAAAAAAAAAAAGTTGCGTGTAGGAATTAATCCCTCATCATGCTAACCCCGAGGGAGGAATGCATGACAGGAGCTGAGTCACGGTGGCGTTCTCTGTGCTCTAACTTCTTCTTTGTGAAACGCGACCTGCAGGTGGACTCGTTCACCTGCAGCAGGTTTTACGGCGCGTCGGGAAGACGGCCTACAAGCTGCCTTGTGTTGTCGCTGCCTTGTGTTAAGGGGTAACCGTGTGTTTTCGTTTGCCGTCCCAAGGCCGCCCCTTCCCGAGAGCTCCATGGAGAAGATGAAGCGCTTCAAGCGACGTCTGACGCAGACGCTGCGAGGCAGCCACACCATCGACGAGTCTCTGTCCGAGCTGGCCGAGCAGATCACCATAGAGGAGAACGGACTGAAGGACAGCGGTAAGGTGCAGTCGTTGTTTTTGAAATGGGTTGTGACGTGCAAAGCGGAGCGCAACGCCTCTACACTCCTATCCCAAATCCTTGCTAATTACACTCCTGGGTTTAGAAACATCAGATTTCATCAGGCCATGATTTCATCAGTCATTCACTTAGCTGTATTTCATGAAGCGTCTTCCAAAATAGCGTTTGGCGGAGAAAAAATATGCACTAAAACAAGCGCAGGTGGAGTTTCAGGTGATGTGAAACAATCTGCAAACAGCGACTCCATATAACTGGCCAGGGACAGAACATCTATTCAGATTTTCTCATCCCAACGTTGGGATTTCATGTGATAGGCTAACACACGCAAAAATGCAATATTATATACCTTTTATTTCCAATTTTAAATGACCTGAAGACATCCCCATGGTGCACAGGGTGGTGGCACCATCATGCTATGGGCCTGCTTGTATTCAGCTGTGCTTTTATTCACATCGGTGAACAATCAGTGATAATAGTAACGCTACCTATACCTGTGGACGCAGGCTGTTGAGACAGGCTGCTGATAGGACAGCTATTAGTCATGCTGTGCACACATCTGATGAGTTTTCATTTTCTCAGGCAAGAAAAGGATAAATAGGCGTAAGTTCCTGGGTTCGAATCCCACTGACTTCCACTCTTAGCCCCTTAGCCTTATAATGCTGAATGTGGATGCTCAAAACACCTTACGGCACATTTTTTTGTACAAAATGTTAACTATCTATGCTTTTTCTTGCATTTTATAATTATACATTCATTTGGTTTGGTCTGTTAAGCACATTTCCAATAAAGTACATTTTGTGTTTGCAATGTGACAAAATGTAGAAATGTTTAAGGAGGGTAGAGTCAGAATAGCCTTTGCTGCAGCCCTGCTGAGAAAGCCTGGCCTTTCTTGCTGTTTTTGTTTTTTAAATTAAAAATTTCACATCCTGTCTCAAGGGCGACTATTTAAATTATTTTCTAAACTTCATGCGTCCGACGGTGAGAGAACGTTTCTGACCTTTTCGACTTGATAAAGTTGCGATATCTACTATGAGCAAGATGCAGAAGTGTTCTGTAACATTTGCTGCTTAGGAGGGTTTGAAGGAACTGAGGCTCCAGACCAGTGTTATAACACTGTCATTAAAAGACAGGAAGGTCTATTTTCCTGTTGCTTCTCTGAGAAACTGTAAGCTTTGAAAGCTGTTTTTCCTCTTATCTCAGAGACTCGTTTCAGAGAAGGTAAGGCAGCATAGTTTCCCACAGCGAGGTGTCCTGGCAAGAACCGAATCCCCTTGGTGATTTCAACAACACAGAGTTAAATCTGACTTTATCTCGTTCAATCCCTGACCGCGCTTCATAGCTCAGGTCATCTGTAATATTTATAATGGCAGAGCTGTTTGAGAACCCTTAATTACATTCCTGTCGTTTTAACAAAGGAAAGAAAAATAAGCTGAAAGTGTAAATCATCATTAAAACCAATAGCATTTAAGGTAATGTGAGGGTTTTATAAGGATATGTCTGAAATTAGGTGTAGTTATGAATAATAATTTATTATGAGTATTTTTTAACGTAAACTGTAGTTAACAACGTGAACTCAGTGAACCTCAGCTGAGATTCACCATCCAGAAAGTAGAGTTTGCCCCTTTACCTTTGTTGACAGGCTAAATGCTGAGAAATCTGACTTTTTCCTATTCATTAAATGCATCACAACTAAGATCTCCCCGCATTCTCAGTCTCTAAACATCCCTCAGATTTAGACATGTTCTTTTTATGTTTAATAAAAACCTAATATGGTTCAGGAACATTTTTTTTTAATATAGACTGCAAAAAGGGAACTAAAAGTAAGTAAAATGTTCTTAAAATTTGTATATTTTTCCTTGATTTCAGCAGCTAAATAAGATTATTTGCCAATGGAATGAGAATTTCTACCCCTAAAATAAAATAATTAGACATCCTGCACTTGGAATAAGGTGATGGAGATGTATTGTTCTTATTTTAAGTGCAAAAATCTTATTCCATTGGCAAATAATCTGATTTACCAGCTCAAATCAATGAAAAATATGCTAATTTCAAGAGAATTTTACCTACTTTGAGTTCCCTTTTTGCAGTGTATAAGGTCGGATAATCTTGCAATTGTTTCATTCAATCATAACAACCATCTATAGCAGATTTTTGTTGTATTTTTATCCTTTAAAAAGGGAAATTGATAGATCCGACGTCACATAAAAGCAGAAACTGGTGTTGGCCTTTCAAAGCCTGAGCTGAGGTTGTGCTTCAGACACGGTTTTCAACAAAGCAGACACATTTTGTGACTGAGTTGATCCACGTTTGCTTTGAGTCAACGGTTCAAAGCCAGGCAATCCTTACACCGTTCTCCGTTTAACGTCATCTGCCTATAGAGAGAGGGGGACTGTAGAGAAATGCCTCGTTTCGCTGCGCTGCTGCACACTGACTGCAGCCACTTTTCACTGTTTTAAAGTCAGAGCAGGAACATTTTGTACTTGTCCAGCGAAGACCGCCGTCGCTTATTGTTCTCCTGGATCCTGTTGAAGGTCGCGGCCTCCGAGGCGTCGGGTAAAGGCAGAGTGGCACGGTGCCCCGCCTCTGGTGATGTTTTCTTTTTTTGTGCAAAAAATCCACTGGGAAGAAGAAAGGAAGGGGGGGGGGGGGGGCGCATGCCTCGGTATGCTATCATGTCGTTGCTATGGCTCTCAAGGTCTGGAAACAGTCTTGAATTTCCACAACATTGCCACGGCGACTCGGCCGACTCGGTGAAATCATCCAGGCATCTTTATTCATGGCCTCCCTCCGTTTTTTAATCCCTGTAACTCTTTACTCTTCGTTCTTTTGAGTTTGGACTGCAGAGACTGACCCGCTGCCCCCCCCCCCCCCCACCTTTTCCTCCCCTCCACCTCTTTCTGAGAACCAGCCGGGTCTTTGCAAAGAGCTTTTTGTGCTGTGATTAACACCAAGCTTGGAGCGGTCTGTGCTTGTTTAATGGGGATGCAGAATCCCTGCGCCTCTGTGGTGGTGGTGGTGGGGGGGGGAGAAAGGTCGTTATGGAGGGACTTAGCCGCCTGTTTAACAGTAAGCAGGATAGGGACGAGACATAATGGAGTAGCCAGATGAGATTTGATCTGAACTGTGTGATTGGTTCTGGTGCTGATCTGCTTATGCAACAGTCACAAATCAGGCCAACAGCGCCAGCAGCAGCTGCCCAGAGATAAAGGAGAAGTGGCATGAGGACTTGGAAATTACATGGCTGTATGTATACAGTTTTCATCTGAGCTCTAGGAAGTTTTATTTTTTATTTTATTTTTAACATCCGGTTATGAAAGATAAGTCTGTGTCGAGAGAAAGGTACAGCTGGGTGGGGGCGGGAATAACCAAGAAAAGCTCTGACAGAATAATGATCTTAAGTCAAAGTTTCAGTAGTTACACCAACATTTAAAATGTGGAACAGGACAGCAAGCAACTATTTATGCGGCTGCCCAATAATCTGTTTACATTATGCCTAACCTTTATTTTCCTTTCGCTAAATATACTTGGTTAGGATTAAAGATTTAACACCGGGTAAATGCCAACACAGACAGCAACAAGGGCGGACTTTCGGAGTCGCGGTTGTGTTTCAGACACTTTTCAATTTATTGTGTTTTTTTTTTTTTTTTTTTTTTTTTACGGCAACAAATTTTGCTCCTCTGCTGCGTTTATGTGGAGCGACGCCAAGGCGGTCCACATATACGCCTGTTTTCTCCCCTGTGTCCGTCGCTTTCACCCTACTCTTCTTTATTTCTTGCTGTAGCAGCGGTGTTGTGCCACTCACTGGCCTGGCATAGGTATTACAACGCCTGTCAAAGGAACATAGCCAACTTTTTTGACTTTTTTATTTATTCATACGTCAGTAACTCACTTGCATACAAAGTTTTTCTGAAAGATTATCACGTCCTGTTGGCGTTTTAGTTGTTATATTGGGTCTTTGGCTCAGTTTGTTGGTAAATAAAGCCCTACGTGTATATTTAAAATAACAACGGCCGTACGACACTGCACATGTGCGCGGGGGAATAAACCAGGAAGAAGCTAATGGTTATTAGCATCTACTTGATTAAACATCCTTATTAATACTGTGATGATAATAATAATAATAATAATAATAATAATAATAATAATAGCAATAATCTTCTTAGCCTCTACAGTCTTAAGTGCAAACAACATTGTAAATAGGTCCATTGATCGATTGGTTCTTATCTTGATGCTTAGTCCCTGTTTCCGTTTATGAACAGGGAATTAATTTCTGTGATGTTCTGATGTGAGGCTCTTAGTTGCTGTAGATTGGTTTATTTAATTAATAAGGGTTGGTCTTCCATCATGGCGAGCTGCCGCTTTACCGCGAGACATTGCAGAAGGTCAGGCTCGGTCCAGCGTTATTTAGTAGTCACCATCTGGCTCTCTGATAGTTCTGCATTACTGCCTGTAGATGGCGCCACGTCTGTTTATATCTGCTCATCGCGCCCGGTGCTGAGGTTCTATTTAGCCTCAAAAAGAACCATTAAAACACTATCAGGATGGACGCTTGGTGTATATTACCTTATTTTATAATGATCTAACGGTTCATTTCTCTCATAAATCATCAGCTGCTGCTGCTGTTTGTTTTTTCTTGTACATTTAAACATGATTTACATTTCTCTCATGTTTATAGGCCCGTACTTAAGCACAGTTCAGGCCGCGTTGTCAAAAATGACCTCTCTGAACTTTATGCGCGTCGTTTGTTTCTGAATTTCTTCCGGTGAAAATCAGCTTTCGGGGCTGGAAAAAGACCAGAACATCCATTGGCGTGTGAATCAGTGGCCTCCTGGAGCTAAGCTTCGGCGTTTGGAGTTATGTCCGATCAGATGCTGATGCTGGGATCTGGAAGCCGGTCAAATCCTTAATCATAGACACATAAAAACATGTTTCCCCCGTGACCCTGAATGGACAGACACTAATCTGTGTAATTCATCACGCTGATGGAGCGATCCTCCTCAGAGACGCAGCCTTCTGCTGTGTCGCTATCATCTCCGTCCAAGTCCCACAACGTCTCTCTGAGGTCTCGCTGAACATCCAGAGCCTCCTCAGGGAGACGGTCGCGTCTCGCTGGACTCCCCCAAAACTCTTTAACCTCTGTCTGGTCATTTCTAACAGATGACTCTGTTTCACAGCGATGTTTCAATGTGGGTATATTGTGGGTAATATTTGGAAACGGGTTCATCATTCATCACCAAAATCAACTTGAACCTAGTTGTCTGGGGTTCAGCGCTGTGTTGGATTGAAGAGACGGTGAACAATAATGATCATTTTGGGTTTTTTTTAAATCATGGTTTATAACCAGAGAATAACAGATGCTTTACATTTTAGGAATATGAAGCCATATTGCTGCTCAATAAAGCTCAACTATCTAGTTTGAACTCTGTATGTGCCTAAGTGGAGGGAATTATACATGTTAATCATGGTGAATTTAGAAGATAAAATGTCAATTATTGACAAATGCTGCAGCATTTATTGATACATGCTGGTGTTATTCTTTTTTTTTTTTTAAACATTCTTCTGTGTTCAGCTGAGAACGCAGGAACGTCTTCTTTCCTGTTGTCTCGAATGTCAACAGCTACCGTCTGATTTATTTATTTTCTTTCTATACGTGTTCTTTATGCTTCACCTGCACAAATCTCTGACAGTTTCTACAGTTTCTCTGTCAGATTTGCATTATTAAACTGGTGCTCAGAATATTTTAATGTCAGCGTCTGACTTTTCGTTTGCAGTAAATGTTCATTTCTGGGTCAAATGGATGTTCACAATGTTATTCCTCTAAATTAATACAGGGGCGTCAGAGTTGAATGTTTTCTCTCCCTCATTTTAGAAAGTGAAAGTCATTTATTGTATGGATTAATTACACGCAGAGGGACTTTCTTATAATTTACCATGAATTCCTGCAAAGAATGTTGAACTTGGTTGGAATATACCGATTTTTTGAGATGTACCTGTATTAAGAAGTTATTAGTAATCAATGAGTGACTTTAATTGGGAGCAGTTTTTATAGAATTTCTATTTTTTAAGCTAAAATGTTTCCCTCTGCGATCCTCTTTGTTTTAAAGGCAGATTTAGCCCTTTGGTCCTTTACTCTCAATTTTCAAGGTCAAATTAAAAGTTTTCTCTGTTTATCGAAGCCGTCCTTTTCTCCTGACGCCACCTTCTTGTGTTTAGTCCAGCACAGATGCACGTAGTTTCTAACAGGAAGCTTCCTGTGTCCCGCAGAGCCCATAGTGAGGAACGGCCGTCCTCCTTCGGCCCACAGCGTCCACTCCTTCCTCAACCAGTACACGGGCTCCTTTAAGAAGGCGCCCATACGGAGGCCGCAGAGCGTCATCGGAGGAGGCCTGGGTCTGGTCATGCCTCGCAACGGCAGCCGTCTCGGTGAGGATGCCGCTCCGTGTTTTTCCATTTTCCAGCTTCTCCTTTGGTTAATTAATTGAAAGCGTTACAATGAATCCCCCCTGAAGATGCTTGTAAGGACGTTTGAGCGCCAGCACAGAGTAACATATATACAGGGTTCCCACGGGTCCTTGAAATCCTTGAAAGTTTGTGAATCTGAAAAAATAAATCCAAGGCCCTTGAAAGTTCTTGAAAACAGCCAAAAAACACCTTGTCCTTGAAAGTCCTTGAATTTTTTTGTGGGGTTGAAAGTTCACACGGATGACGACTCATGTGTCATTATTTTACTACCACACGATCCTTAAAAATTATGTTGATTCCGCAGACTTTTAATTTGCAAAAGTACGTTCGCTCTTCTTCGTTAGTTGGTAGGCTACGGTTTAGGCCTATGTGCGTCCAATAGGTTACATTCACGCAGTGTTGCCAACTCAGAGACTTTGTCGCTATATTTAGCGACTTTTCAGAGTCAAAGTCAAACACTAGCTTAATCAAAGATGAAAGTAAGTGAAACAAATTGATATAATTCTGAACATCTCAATGCTGCACTTTTTTCCATAAAATTCCATGAAACTGTAGGCTATTGTACATCTTATATGTAATGTAGTATGGCATAGCCATGTACTGTGGATATAAATGTAGGCTATGAATATGATCAATATCAATGTAGGCTATAAATTAAGTCCACTTTCTTGCATTGCTTCTAACCCAACAACTTCTATGCCGTTTAGTCTTTTATTAAATTTGCATTGTATTAAAATATGAAAACCTATTCAGCGGTCACAGTAGGTAAATGCCGCCACGTGTGGTCCTTGAATTTGAGGAAATTGGTCCTGGAAAGTCATTGAAAGGTCCTTGAATTTGGTGTTCACCAAGGTGTGGGAACCCTGTATATAGTGTGTGGGCGCATGCATGCACACAGTTCACAGAAACCCCAGTAAGGCCTGTGTGTGTCTTTCACATATTTATTTATAATGCGCCACAGAGAAACGATGGAGATTCTTCAAGGCAAATCAGGAGTTCACAGAGCGGATTTGCCTCATTACTTCATGTGAATTTAAACCCCAGGGGGAAGGGAAGTGAGCCTTTTCCTGAATCTGCTCCGGCATGAGGAAAATTACATTTCAAAATTGGGTTTTGTTATGTTTTTTTTTTTTATTTTACTCAGACGACCCATCGCCTGTGACATAAATAAGACCCGTCAGACAGATTAGACTTTATTTACTTCCTCTGTGTCCTCTGCCATATCCAGGCAGGAGGCTCGATGAGTCAGAGAGCTCCTACCTTCTCTTGGATCTTGTTAACGTCCAGCATTTTCTCAGTCCATGCAGCCTTCCTGTCCCAAGCAGCCCTTTCCCTCTCTAAATAAACCCCGTCCACAGCGGGGCTTCTCAAACCTCAGTGCAAAGGTCGGATTTTGGGAGAAGGTGGTAGAACCAGAACAACTAGACATGATTACATCCACTTTATTACATTTGTTTACAAATTTGTCCACTAATTTCTGACAGTAAATGACAAAGAGCCCTCTGTTATAAGACATTTGAATTTAAAAAGAGCCAACATTACTACAATTTTAAATGTATCGATACATTTTCTGGCTTTATATCAAAACTAAACAAAATAAACTAAAGTCAGTGCAACAAGACGCAGCGTCGGTAAAACTTACAGATACCAAGAATCTGCTGTCTTTTAATGAGATGCCTAAACCTAGGACACTAGAAAATAGGTTTTGCTATTTTATTTTTTCAACTTTAGTTTCATTATTTTCCATAATCCAATGTATTAATGAGCCCTGGTTAATCTAATTGGTTCCAACAGTCAGTAGAAAAGCTCCTAAAGAAAGTCAGTAGTCTCGGTATTAGTGTTATCAAACAGTAGCACATATGGATCATACAAAGGGTTTCTGTCTTTGTTGTGAAATAAAAACTTTTAAGATATACATTTAAAGCATAATCTTTCATATTTTTGTACAACAAGTCTTGCTCTGCTGAGGAAGGAGGCTCAGAACATGTTATTTTGGACAGAGGCTGCACGGCATCCAGATAAAACTATGGAAAGCAGGATAACAAGCTCGTCCAGTTTAGCCCATAAATGTATTCAGACCCCTGGCAGAAACCGGTCCAAAGCTGGTTCTGAAGTAATATTAAGCTTTTGGAGCTGAAGATTAGGAGCAACATGCACTTCTCAGTGAAAGGTGAATCAACACTGCTACTTTTTGTACATTGTTATATTGTCTTAGAGAGACGCCTGCCCCATTTTTCATAGAAAAAACCCCCAAAGTTTTTGGTGGAATTAAAGTCATTTTAAATCTGAATCTGCCAGGCGTATGAACATTTGAAGTCGATCTTGTGAGTTTTACTATGACATAACCGTCAACAGACTTGCTTAAACTAATGCTCCCAGTGTGATGACGTGTACGCCTGAGTTCACAGCAGATTATATGTCTGGTAGTATTTTATGACAAAGTGTACAAAGTGAAATGCACACATGAGGGCAGCCCGACCTTCTCCTCCATCCTACTCTGCTGTAAAAACTCCATGGGTTATGAATAAAACTTGTATTTGAACTAGAAAGTGCCGCAGCTCCTGTGTATTTAGTGAAACTGGCAGTCAGAGCGGCTGCAGAGCCCCATAGCTTGCACACGCCTGCCTACTGTTTTCCTTCTGGTTCCCAGACATCGTCCACGAGAACATAAACATGGGGTCCGACGGGGAGAGCGACCAGGCATCGGGGACGTCCTCCGACGAGGTGCAGTCTCCCACGGGTGTCTGCCTGAGGAACAAAGGCAACAGACGCATCTCTGCTCAGGTGAGGCTGGCTTTTTCTTTTTCAGACAGCTGATGTCCTCATTTCGTCTCTGTCTGCTCCTCCAACTGTAGACGTCTTGTTTGGCGTGAGTCACTCTGCCTTAACAAACTTCGACGCTCCGACGTGTTAACTCTTACCGTCGGATTATTCAGCCTCCTCTTTGTGGCTGAACGTCTGTTTTTGAAGATGTCAGCGGAATAAAGGAGTCTAGGAGCTTTCTCACCACGAGCACGCACACAATCTTTACAAGACCCAAAGCACACACTCACTCCCTGCTCTTCCAGCTATTGTTCCTCAGAACAGAGTGTTGAAATGTGATTTGAAAGCCTTTAACTATTGTCACTCTCTCCGCCTACTCGGAGCCCTTTTTCTCCTTCTCTCTCACAAACACACATCCTGCCAAGAGCAACCTGAGATCGACAAGCCGCGGCTGATTACGTAACGCCAAGACGTTCTCGCTTCCTTCAAGAGGCGACTCTTCATTACACGGCTTTTGAATTCAGGGGCAAATCAACAGCTTTTTCAATCTATCTATCTATCTATCTATCTATCTATCTATCTATCTATCTATCTATCTATCTATCTATCTATCTATCTATCTATCTATCTATCTATCTATCTATCTATCTATCTATCTATCTATCTATCTATCTATCTATCTATCTATCTATCTATCTATCTATCTATCTGTAATATATATAATATAATACATACATTTGGGTTTAGAAAAAGTTGCATTGGAGTTTAAATGATTAGAAATTGATATGACCGTTTAAATGTGATGTACAAATATATGTGAATGGATGAAAATGTGAAGTGAGGGTTTTTGTTAATTTAAATTGAACAACTATTCCACACAAGCGGTTGTTTTAGTTGAATAAAATATTTTAAGTATTGTAAACCTTGACAAATTGGCATGCTGGGCAGTAACATGCTTTGACCTTACTATAACCATAAGAACCAATGTGTTTTAGCTTTAAAGCAGCACTAGGAGCAGTGTTTGCACTTTTTTGTGTATAAACATTGACACTGTGGTATTTTAACCACGTTTTCATAACGTAAGGACCTCATACTGGCCCGTATCGGTGTAAATCAATTACACTGATCGTTTGCCCCCCTTAGATGACAACAGTGGCATATAACACGTTTTGTAGGAATATCTTTTGTTTGCTAAGAACACTGTGCTGTAAACTCTCCTAAACCTTTTAATTGTCCACTGGTTAGACAAATAGTTTCTATAAGAAAAAGATAGAAACATTAGAAAGTAGGAGGCGCTGTTAAAGGGTCCCCCTCACACACTGTGGCCCGTCAGCCACAGTTCAGTCTGAGTGCATCTTTAATCCTGGCTCCTATGTTCATAGAAAGCAGCTTCCTGGAAACATGTTTGAATGCAGATGGTACTTTGGAAAAAAATAATTTAAGGTCAGACGTTATTAAAGTTGAGCTTTCATAGTATAATAGTGTTTCTTTAGATTTACTCTCAGCAGCCGACAGTAAATCCAAGCTGATGCAACGAAGTTCCTTGATTTATTGCTAATTCCCAACAAATTTGATCTCGAGGCGCTTTACAAGAAAAACAGGTGCAATTCATTTCCATTTATAGGATCGATACGTCACATTCATAGGAGCCCAGTTGGTCGGCCCTGTCTAAAAAAAAAAAAGTTAAATAGTTTAACAGAGAATCGCTCTGGCCGGTGGCTGCATAGGAAGAATAAAAATGAGGAATAAAGCTACACATAGTCTGTCCAGGAAGGAGACAAAGTCAAAAGCATGGTTATTTGGGTTTCCTGTATGGAGAAAACACAAGTTAGCCATAACTCTGCCCAGTGACCCATTGCAGAAAAGAGACAGAACCGCTTCAGATGCACTTGAGCCCGGTGGTTTTTAAATCTCACTGCAAACTGTGACTATATTCCAGGTCCAGTGTCTGTTTATCTGAATCACTGGAGCCTCACATTCATCTCACATCGTCAGAGGCCAAGTCGACACCTGCATGCGTGTGCGGGGCGCCGCCGCGGCTTTTAATGGCTCTAACTGTTGCTAATTGGACTTAAAGGATGAACACCTGACCCGAATCAGGAATCGAGTGACTGCTCAGAAAGAGCAACAGAGCAGACACGCCCGTCAATTTACATTTTATAGAGGTCATTTTTGCTAATGTGTCGACCAGCACAGAACCAGACAAAACTTAAAGGCTTTTATTGCAGTTCCAGCTGTAAATATGAGGTAAATTAGTTGAAAAAGAAGGATTTCATCATGAAAGATCGCTTGTTGATGCAGGCGGTCTGCAAAAACATGCCATGCATGCAAGGCTGCATGAGGCGAGGGAAAAAACACAGAAATGCATGGATCTGCACTCTATGAAAGGGGAGTCCACCTCCCGCTTCCTGCGGCTGTTTCACAACCAGAGGGAGCAATCGTCTTATCGTGGAGGGCCTCACAGTCGGAGACGGAAGCAGCAAAGTGAGAAATGAGAGCATCCCTGCGTACGCTCCGACGGTGGGTCGCTGTCCTGCAGAGGAAGCAGGGCTGTTTTGGGATTACATCACCAGGATTAGTGTAATGCGGTCCAGATGGGGCCCTGTTGTAAGGGATTAGAACGGGACGATTGGACGGCCCGAGGAGGGGTGGTGCGGGTGCAAAGGTCAGGTGATGGATGGGCGTCGCATGGTCCAAACGGGCAGATCTGGCCACGCCGACAGGAGCGACAGGGGAGCGTTTCTGAAAACATGCAAACATCCCAGCAGCCTGCCGCCGCGCCGAGCATCTGCTGCTAGGGGGCTGCTGAATATTCTGCCCTCAGCGAGCTCTTCCCGAAACATTTACAAAAGAGCGACAGATGTTGACCACTCGAGCACAGCAGTTTTTTAAAAAAATAAAAAAATTTAAACAGCTTTAGGTGAAAGCAAACAAAGACGGCCATCATCAGGTTATAAAAAAAAACAAAGCTATTTGCTTAACTGGTTTGGTTTTGTTAAAGGAAATGTTGATATCAAACTAAAAAAAAAAAAAAAAAACATCCATTTGTTTCTCAGATAAAAATTTTTGACCAAATATCAGCACATTAATAAATCTAATGAGTTCTAAATGTATGCTTTCATAGAAAATGTCTAAGGTTATCTGTAGTAATAAAAATTACCTGGTTGCAGCCTTGAGGTTGTCTAGATTTATTCTGTATCTATGCAGTTGACTTAATTTCTACATACAAAATGAGACGTTTAATACCAATAATTATGAGTCGGCCACATGCCTCTGTGTTTGAGCTGCAAACAGCAGCGGTAACAATGAGTCGATCTCGGCTGTGTTTTAAATAAATGGCTCCCGGTGGGCTGATTATCCAGGAGGCTGTCCCCATGCGCTCAAATGACGGTTACACAACAAGTCGGCGCTGGCTAAAAAGGAGAAAGTTTAGGTGTAAATGTTCCTGCTGGAAGTAGAGATAAAGCAGCAAGAGAGGCCGGATTAAAAAAACGATGATCTAACAAAGCGCAGAAGCGTTTTGGGAAGGATCCAGATGTTGAGTGTGTCTGAGTTTATGTAACAAGTCGATAGGATCACAGAGCAGTCGGTTAGTCCCGGACCTTTCTTGGATTTCACAAAGGGGTTCAGCAGGTTGTCGTATAACATAAAGATGCAAAAAGAAACATTCAGGTGCATGATGGGAACTCTCTGTTGCTGCTGACTGATGAGGCCTGAAGCAGACTGTTCCTCTGACATGCTGTCTGGCAGTCATTGATTTTCATTTCATCAACACATTTTTACATTAATTTTGTGGCCACTTTCAGAACCATTTTGTGCAAAGTTGATACAAAATTTAGCTGATTATGATGTATTTATGCTTACAGTCATATTCAATAATTTAGAAAATGCATTTCTAATAGGCTTGTCTGTCAGATTAAAAGTACCTTTGGAAAAACCAACAACCTTTTAAGCAGGTATTATACACACTTTTTATCAAGCCTACATTTCTATGTGAAGGATTTTTCTTATTTATTGGTCTGATGCAATATTCTAACCTTAATTGCTATGTTTTTATTAGCTGGAGGTGGAAACCCATAATTAGCAGGAATAAATGGCCATGTATATATGGTGTTTGCCATAGTGAAACGTAGTTACTAAAATAATTTCACTTTTTAATAGCATTCTAATCAAAATGACTTTTTCTAGCTTGCCTGTGCTGAGCAGTCAATATTTATTCTTATATTTGGTGCAAAGGTTACATCATGATGTGTTTTAAAGAGCAATTTCTATAAAACCCAGTTTTACTATTAAAAATCAAGACTAAATAATCACAGAGTTGACTACTTAGTCTTTAGCCAGACTTGTATTAGCCACTGGCATCATTAGCACAGCTAATGCTTCTAAAAAAAAAAAGGCTTTGTACATTTCCAAAACCGTGGACCCTAACCTGAACCCAGAGATTCTCCTAATGCCGCCACATTTGCTGATCCATCGTATTCCATGATACGCGGAGCTTGAAAGCTTGAAAACATAGTTAGGCTGAATCGAGAGCTCCTGCTTTTCTGTTGTCTGCTGAACGTCTTGCTCTCTCTCGCTGTTTTGTAGCCTGGAAGAACCACAGGCATGTCCCCACATCCTGAAGGAAACCCCATCCTCTAAAAGCTGTCATTATATCTCTGTGTTTCTAGTGTGACCACATTTTTTTTAATCCTTAGGTTTCATAAAACGTGTCTCGTGTTTTTTATCTGCGTGTTCGTTCGCAGGACCTGAACAAACGTCTGTCTCTACCAGCCGATATCCGGATACCCGACGGCTACCTGCAGAAGCTGCAGCTGAGCAGCCCGCCCTTCGATCAGCCGCTGAGCCGACGTTCCCGCCGAGCATCACTGGTGAGGAGGAGGAGGAGGAGGAGGAGGAGGAGGCGGGTTTTCTATTATCACGCTCCAGTAATGTAACTTAAAGAGGCATCAGCAACACAAATCGCCACAATTGGTTAATCTGCAGACAGGTCAGAATGTGACTTTTGGTCAGAAATGTCCTTATTTCAGCAGGTTTGTTTGAAGTAAATCATTAGTCTGGAACATTCTTGGACTTTAATGGGGAACCAGGATTTTATTGAATAATTTGGTTGTCGCGAAAACCTCTTTTTTGCTGCGTTGAAATGTGAGTCGTTTTGTGACAGCCAGCACGGTGTCTGTCGCTCATAATGTCCAATAATAAAACCAAAAATGGGAAGACGAATGAAATAACACAAGCATTTCCGTATTTTTTGGACTATAAGACGCACTTAAAATCCTTAAATTCTCTCAGAAATTGATGGTGTGCCTTATGATTACCGTACTTGTGCTTACTGACTGATTTTATGTGGTACATTGCGCTAAAAATCTGTCAAAATGTGTAAGTGCGACTTTAGTAAGCCTCATAAGCCGAAAAATATGGTATTCCTAAAACTTTCCAAATGTATCAATTAACCTGCCTGGTTAGATTTTTCTTTTTTATTGACACAAAACTCTGAAAAGCCCTTGGGAAACGTTTTTTTTTTTTTGTCAAGTTAAAATCCGGATTCACTGCAGCAGAGAAGCTGCTCTATGGTTCCTCCAGTGAGTTTCTTTTCCAGCGCTGTGGGTCTGACGTTTGGCGACGTCAAGCCTCTCTGGACAACATGACGAGTAAACGCTGCTTTTTCTCAGGGCTGTGTGAATAAAAGCTAAGAAACAGGATGGTGTTTGGGTTGAACCTGTCTGCCGTGGTTTACAGTAAGTGCAATTCACCGTAAGCAACGGCTGCATAGATGGGATGCTGCTCATAATTAGCGAACTGGCGACTGATAAGATTTCTCCCAGAGGCTGGTTATAAGAGACACATTCCTGCGTGACAATGAATCACAGCTGCAGCCGCTAGGATGGCGGGAATCTGCAAAGAAGATAAATGTCCAGGTCGGGTATGTTGTCTGACTTGATTTAAAAAAAAAAAACTAAAAAAAAAACCTCTGAAAACTACGCCGAGTCAGCATTTGGCCCTTATGCCAGGATCTGAGCGCCGTGACTGAGCGAGAGACGAGAGTTTGATAGAAACGGAGCTGTTGGGTCGCGGCGAGGCCGCCCTGTGCCGAAGGCCGCTGGGAGAGGCGCGTTTTTATCTCAATGCTGTGGCGAGCAGAAGTGAGAGTCCGATCCTTCCAGCTCGTGGTCCTGTGTTGACAGCGCGGCAGCTTCAGTCATTTACCGTGACCGTGCGTTTTCAGGAAGGCCCAAAAAAGCAGAAGTGAGGAGTACGCAACCCTGTCCCCCGCCCAGTTGGCTTCATTAGCATACACGCCCCACTGCAGCGCTGGTTAGAAAGCTTTGGCCTCTCTGGATCGCATCAAGTCCATACATCACAGAACCTGGTTTTTAAAAACTAATGTCCTCCAAGGATTAATTCTGCTGCTTCATCACATTGAAGTCCGGCATTGCTTAGCTTTAGCGTTTCCAAACCGATGGCAAAAGCCAAAAGCAGAGTTTCCTTTGTCCCAGCTGATTAGTTGTGATGTGGATTTGGGGCGTTTGTCCCCTCGTCTCGTGCTGCGAGGCAGTCATAAGGATTTGTCACCATGTCTGTTAATCGTGTCACTACTAATCAAGAGGCTGCCCACTTTAACGGCGCTCGTCTTTTTTTCTTTTTTCCAGTCAGAGATCGGCTTCGGGAAGCTGGAGACGTACGTCAAGCTGGACAAACTGGGGGAGGTATGTGACACTATCGACTTTCTCTATTTTACAGCCGCACGCGCTGCTTCTGTCCAGCTTCTTAGACCTTTTTGTTCTCTCTCTCTCCTCCTCCATCTCCAGGGCACTTACGCAACCGTTTTCAAGGGGAGGAGTAAGCTGACGGACAACCTGGTGGCTCTGAAGGAGATCCGCCTGGAGCACGAGGAGGGGGCGCCGTGCACGGCCATCAGAGAAGGTAATGAAGACTTCCAAGCAACCGAAGCTTGAAAGCTTAAGTGCTTCGGGGTCAGGTCGGCTGTGTGCAACATTAAAAGTAGATGCGTGCAACATGATGCCGCTGCACTGAGAAGATGGCTGTCAGTGTGTCTAAGAAAACTAGTTTGTGATGGAGGTTGCCTCAGAAAAACAGGACTGTGGAGGATTTGCAGTGCTGCCTCTCGTGCAGTTTCAGAACCTTTCTGGGGAAGTTTGTAAATTGCGGCTCAGCGCTGATGACATCCCTCCTTTCTGGCTGAGCCTGAGCTGTTTAGCAGAGGAATGGGTAAAAATGTCCGTCTCTGTGATGTGACCCGCTCAGTTGACACCTGAGCCGAGAACGCTAGCCAGTCACAGAGCCGCAGCATGTGAGGAAATGCATTATTGACCAGCAGAGTCTGAATGTGTGACACCTGAAATATTACAGCCATAAAATATGGCATCCAAGCTCAGATGCAGTCCTTCAAATTGGGATTTTGCAAACTGTTGAAATTACAGCTGCAAGGAAGGATGTTATGCAGCTGGAGGCATTGAGGTTTGCAACACTTGAAGCAGAGCGCTGGATTTATGATGCGGGAGGGAACCTACACAACTTCAGGGTTTAAAAAGTCCTGATTCTTACATTTAATTATCTCAATTGTAGGGCTTGAACAGTTTTAAAAACACCAAGACCTTCCAAACCTGGTCATAAATGGCATTTAGTCGTGTCTTAAATTGTTTATTTTGCTGTGTTGGGCGAACGACCATAGCCTTGCCTTCTCTTTCTCGTTTTTAGTGTCTCTACTGAAGGACCTGAAACACGCCAACATCGTCACGCTGCACGACATCGTCCACACAGACAAGTCGCTCACGCTGGTGTTCGAGTACCTGGTGAGGCCACCTTCACCTCCGCAGTCGCCTTGTCCTGCGCTCGGCGTTCCTCTCGTCACGGACGGCTGTTATTCATGACCTTGTGCCGCGCCGCGCCGCTCTGCTCTAACGGCCTCGCTCTCTCTCTTCCAGGACAAAGACCTTAAGCAGTACATGGACGACTGCGGCAGCATCCTGAGCATGCAGAATGTTAAGGTGAGCCTTCACAGGTGGCCCGCTGCCCCGGCTGCCTTAATGAGCTGTCAGGGCTTTTTTTTTATTTTTGGCTGCTCGCTTGGTCTAAGAAACGCTGTTTGTGTGCCCCCTGCTGGCAAAGGATAGGCACTAGGCGAGGTGGAAAATGTGAAGGATTTTTATATTTTTCTGGCCTAAGTTTGTTGGAAGCGGCGAGATCTTTGGTCTTTAAATCTGAGCGACAGCGTGTGTCCCGTGTTTGTTTTACTAATCACTGGGATGGCCTTTGTGTAGATCTTTCTGTTCCAGATCCTGCGAGGCTTGGCCTACTGTCACAGACGGAAAGTTCTCCACAGAGACCTGAAGCCCCAGAATCTGCTCATCAATGACCGGGGGGAACTCAAGCTGGCCGACTTTGGTGATTACAGATGTCTTTTTCTATTTTAGACCGTAGTTTGAATCATCGCTTATAATCTGGGTTTATATTGTGAAAAAATTACGTATTTTTTTAAATGAGGAATGTTATTTTTTATTTATTTTAAACGGGCTCTCCACAGGCCTGGCGAGGGCCAAGTCGGTGCCCACTAAGACGTACTCCAACGAGGTGGTAACGCTGTGGTATCGGCCTCCGGACGTGCTGCTGGGCTCCTCCGAGTACTCCACGCAGATAGACATGTGGTGAGTGGGCCTCGCTCTGCGGGGCAGACGGCAACTCTTAGAGAGTCTTTCTTTCCGTATGTCGGCGCAGTGGAGGAAGACGCAGACTGCGCTCTGAAACAGAGAGCTTCTCCTTTAAGCAGCCTGAAAACGGCGGCCGTCGTTTTCCTGTGCCGTGTGTTGCACCTACGCCGTCTTGCAGAACAACTCAAACCCTTTGAACCTTTTTATCAACCGTAAACTATCAGGTGGTTGATGGGCCAACATGATGATGCCAAGGCGGAAGGAAAAGTTTGGACTAAATCAGAAGTTAAAGACTGAGACGCGTTTTTCTGCAGGCTCATCTGGAGGTCGACCCGCTGCTGTCGGCCCAGTTTCCCTTTTGCCAATTAGCACAATAACTGAACTAAACTGTTTAATGCCTAATGTATAGAATTGAATTTGAACCAGTCGATATGATTAGACCTTGTAACGTGTCCTGAGACAATATTTAGTGCTATATACTCAATAAATATTCAATAAATTAGAATACTATTGAAAAGTTCATTATTTCAGCAACTCTAAGGGAAACACCTTAAATTGACACAGACCGATGATGTTTTAAAGCCTTTTTCTGTTAATTATGATTCCCCCCCCCTCTTCCAGCTAATAAAACATTTTACATTAGAATATTACATCAGAGCAATAAAAAAGCAACATGTTTCATGCAGAAATGGAGGCTTGATGAAAAGTATGTTTAATACCGACTTAAAGTTTTATTTTCAAAAGGTACTTTTGATCTAGTAAACAAGCCTCTTAGAAATGCAGAATCTAATTTATTCAGTATGAATGCATATAAACTAAATTAAAAGTGCTTGAATTTTACACATAGGGTTTAAAAATACTTCAAACTGCTACTAAATCCGTTTTGCATTGCTATCGTGACATATGGGGGGGTTGACCTGTGGTTGGAGTAGGGAGCTTGCATGCTGGTAATGCTGCAAGTTCCCAGGTTCAAATCCCACAGACTACCATTCTGGGTCCTTGAGCAAGGCCCAGAATGGTCCCTGGTGGCGGCACAGTGGCAGCCCACACCTCCCTGAAGAGATGGGCTAAAGACGGGAATATATGTTGCAATGAAAACTAATGATTATAGATCTAAAGTGTTGCATTTTAACCAGCTAAATTTCTGTTAATCTGCAGCTCCTCCAGAGCATCCATGCAGGCAGCTCAGACCGACGGTCTCATCTTGATAGGTTTGCTCTTGAGCCATAACGTTTCCATTTACTTAAATGATGGATAGAGCAGAGCTCTGGATATTGTTCTACAGTCTGGCCCAGATTTAAACTTCTCCGCTGCTGTGACCTGCTGGGTTCCTTGGTCTTCATGACCGATGTTCTCTAACAAACCTCTGACAGCCTCACAGGACAGCTGGATTTATGCTAAGACTAAATTACACACAGGTGGACTCTTTCTACCAGCTGCATGATCTTTGAAGGCCTGCATTTTGTTCAGGGGTGTCAGGGCAGTGAAGGAGGCTGAAAACAAATGTACAGCGTGGTTTTCAGGATCCTCTAGTCCAGGGGTGTCAAACATACGGCCCGCTGGCCAGATCCGGCCCACCGAACAATTTAGTCCGGCCCTGTGTCTAAATGCATTATCATTATAAAAAAAAATATATACATTTTTTTTTCTCCAGTGTCCTGTCTGGCAATGTGGCAATAAGATGCCACAAAGAGCTCATCAGATTTGACTTTCACAAGTGGACAAGATAAAAGGAAGAGAATGATAAAACAATTATTGAAAAAAACATGTACTTCGTTTAATTGAAAATATGCAGTTCCTATATTGTCCACGAGGGGCGCTGTGTTTTAATTAGCAGATTAAGCTTCAGGTGTGGAAAAATTCAAATCATTTCTTAATTTTTATCTGTTTGGTGTATTTTGTCATGCAGGACAGTGTTTTTACGTTCCAAAAAATGTGAATAAATGTTTTTCAACATTGTACAATCACTGTGATCAGTTCCTATGCATAATGCCCAAGTAACTGTTTAACTGAGTAAAAGTATTGTTGAAATTGCACATACTTTTCTTAAAAACGCTGAGGTTATTCATATATTGTGTAAAAGTGAAATTAACTTAATATAAAAATCAACAAGTCCACATTTATTAGTTCTATTTAACCTTGCAATGAGTTAACTCGTGTGGCCCTCTCGAGATCAGATTAAGCTGTATGCGGCCCCTAAACCAAAATGAGTTTGACACCCCTGCTCTAGTATATAGGGAATCTTCCAAGCACTTGTTGCGTCTAACTGGACCAAACGTGAATAGGTGGAGAAGAGCTCTGTAAGGAGGCATAGCTGAGAATTAGAAGCCCAAAGAGTTCACCTAGGCTGTAGCTCTGGGTGACTTTAATTGTTGACTGATTGGAACCAGCCTGTCGGTGTCCAGCTCTGACAACGTGATCCAAAAGGAGCTCAGAGTGTAACGCGGTCTTCTCTTTGTGACCCCCCCCCCTCCCCCCCATCTGTCTTCCTATCAGGGGAGTGGGCTGCATTTTCTACGAGATGGCTGCCGGCAGGCCCCTGTTCCCCGGCTCCACAGTGGAGGATGAGCTGCACCTCATCTTCAGACTGTTAGGTCAGTGCTGCCCCCTGGTGACAGGGGGAAACACAAACACTCAAACTTTGAACATGAACCTTTAAACGCATCAACCCTGGCATGTAGTCCCCCCCTCCTCACCCCCCCTCCCCTCCAGCTGGCGCGGGGAAGCCTGACTCCGATTAAATGTCCCTACACAGGCACTCCTACCGAAGACAGCTGGCCTGGAATATCCTCCATCGATGAGTTCAGGTCCTACAAGTTCCCAAAGTACAAGCCCCAGCCTCTCATCAACCACGCGCCCAGGTAGGACAGCGGTACTCCTGCTCGCTTGTCTCTTCTAGACACGTGTGTAGCTTGATCTTGTTGCTGCAGTCAATAACCTGAGCGCCTGCTTATTTCTGGCAGTCCTCTAATCATCGGCAACGGCAGCGAGCAAGTATTTCTCGTGAGGCCGAGGTATAACAGAAGAAGAAGGTTTAGAGCTGTTAGACGTAGACGTTCGTGTCGCTGGGGTTTGTTTAGTTAGGAGTGTGGAGCTCTCTGTCACTTCCTGTAAGGAAATCCTGTGGAATAGTTGACTCCGTTTGGCCGAGTTTCCTTCCTCACAGCCGCCAACATCTGTGAGTCCACCCACCTTACTGACCCCGTCCCCCTCCTCCCCCCCCTCCTCTTCCCATGCAGGCTGGATAACGATGGAATCGAACTACTGACTTCATTCCTAAAAGTGAGTCACTCGTTACCTGACAGAAGTTGATGCAGTTTTTACAACAGAGCGAGTCACATTGCATTTTTTAGTTTTAAATCATGACGAGCCGACTCCTTAATGCCCGCAAAACCAACCCTGTGTCCCAAAATTTCAGTACGAATCCAAAAAGAGGATCTCCGCCGATGAAGCAATGAGGCAGCCGTACTTCAGGACCCTGGGGCCGCGCGTGCACACGCTGCCAGAGAGTGAGTAATGGCATTGAGATGCAGAAACGCTGCCAAGTGGGTACGGCTCAAAAGACGCTCCAGAGAGCAGGGGGGGGGGATCGGGTCGAGCTCTTTAACGGCCGTTTCAGGTGACCGACCGTGTCTCTCCTCTGCAGACATGTCCATCTTTACACTGAAGGAGGTGCAGCTGCAGCGAGATCCCGGCTACCGGAGCTCCTCGCACGTGGAGTCAGGTGAGACGGGCAGAGGGCACCCGATTTCTGCTGCAATACTAAAATGTCAGACCCAGGAAAATATTCAAGACTCGGTACCAGGGGGATAAACAAATGACAAATAAAGGCATGAAAAATAGGATGAAAAACTCACCTTTTTCAGTCTCAACGTGGAACATGCTTTCTCAGCAGAAACACAGATGGTAGTTAAATAAGTGCTAAATATAACACATGCCTAGTTAGCATGCTGACCACAGCTGATCACACAACATTAATGCGGACCACCGGTCGCCCCAACATCAGCAATACGTTTAATGTATTAAATTATTAAAGGGAACTTTAATTTCTTAAGCTGTCAGAATTCCTCATGAAGGCCAGGGTGTCGGTCCTTCAGATGTTTGGCCAGCTTTGTTCTGCTGCTTGACTCTGCTGCCACCGCTTTAAAGCATTGTTTGCACGCTGGCTTGTCAGGATCTTTGGATTTCCTTTGTTCGTTTGCCTCGTATGCTAAAATATTTAGTATCGACACCGTGACAAATTAGCGTCGTATCCGGATACAGCGTTGGAGTATGGATACATTCAGAGTGTGGATACTTTTGACGGCCCTAGTTACAGAGCCCTGCAGAGCTGCTCGTACCACTGCAGAGGTTCAGTACATTTTGTCACGTTACAACCACTAACTGTAGTGCATTTTATTTGACATTTTGTAGAAGACCAAGGCAACATAGTGAGGTGTTTCTTTTCATGGTGGTATTTCTTATCGAAACCCTATCCTGAGTTACGCAGTCAATACTCTGTAAAACCTTTGTTCACTGGAGTTACAGCTTTTGGAGGAAGTCTTTACCAGCTTTGCTATAAATGTCCAGATTATATTCAGCTCTGGACTTTGACTGGTCTTTTCTAACATGGATACGCTTCGATTCCAACGCTTTCTATTATCGCCCTGACTGGATGTCTAGTCTTGAATCTTTTGCAGCCTCCTAAAGAACATCCTGAAGGAATTTTCCCAGCTTCCTGTATGTTTAGGCAGACGTTTCAGACTTGCAGCCAATGGCAGCTTTTCCTGTTAATCCTGAACAAACGGAGAAGGTTTCATGTTGTTTTACAGTTTTTTACGTTGGGGTAATATGCTACTTGACTAACAAAACATGTCAATCACCAGGGCATAAATACAATTTAAGACCTAATGTAACATTTGGGTTTTGATGGGAGATTGTCAGCAGGCCAGCTGTTATTTCACCCCAAGCCAGTCATATTCGTGCCATTCTGGTACACAATGGTACACAACCATGCATCAAAGGGACGAGTTGATGCCTGCTTGAACAGACTGTGATTTTAAAATGATCTTCCTCTTGGCCTTCTCTAAGGAAATGTTTGTTAAACGTGACTCCAGTAAGTAAAATCTACCAGAATGACGTCGCTTAGAGTTGTTTTGGTCCGTATTTCACAAGAGTCGGCTTTTCTCTGTGGGAATCAGTTATAGCTTATGGTTTGTAATGTAGTTTATAATCATTTAAACGAGAGATTCAAATACTTTTATAGTTACGTTACCTGGCTACCGCGATAAATGACTCGCATAGAAATAGGTACGTGGGTGTGGAGGGGTTGGTTTAGGGGTCCAAAGCAGATTAGCTAAGCATTAAGTTTTAGGTTTTCAGAAAGAGCATGCCTCCTTTATGTCTCATTGCTTCAAAGTCCTGCAGCAGTTTTAGATGGGATCAAACGTGTTTGTAAAGCTGAATGAATATCGGTGTAGAGGTTTATTTAGCTATGCTCTGCCGCTCTATGCACTGTTTGCGGTGTTGATTAAGGCACAGGACTCATCAGCCGTTAGAAATGGAGAGATTTTAGAGCTACACATGTATTTTTATTGGCATAATAACCACTGACGCGTAGTTTATACACGTTTCAATATTTGATATTTAGCATAAATTAGCATAAAATTATTGGGGAAAAAAGATCCTACACAAATATAAAATATTTGTATAGTTTAATGCATACAATTTTTATTTTTATTTATTTTTTTAGTCCTGCTCAGAGCAATAATAATAAAAAATATTATAATGGCCGTTATATATAAAAAAAAAAAACGCTTATTATATTATTATCCGAAAAAGATAATTATTTCCTTCATCAGAGGAGAAAGTTTTTCAAACAAACCCGAGGAACAGTAATTGCTCCCTTTGTTGAATCACTTTTTAACGGTAATGAGCCACTTTCTTTCTGCAGAAGCTAAGTTCAGTGTCGCCTGACTCGCCCCGGTCCGAAAACACTCCTGGCTGACGGCAGGAAGTAGCAATAGTAGCATAGCATCTATAGACTGGGTTACTGCTTTTGAACCCCCATATTGTATGTTCTTTCTATATAAATTTGCAAAATTTTGTTAACATTCTTAATGGATTTTATCTAAGTGCTGTTTGTACTATTTGTTTTATTTTAAATTCATTAATTTAAGTTTTACGGATAGCAGACCTTACTATAGCTTGGTTAACATGCTTATGATAATCTCTGAGTCTCCACGGTGAGCGTCACACTAGCCTGGCATCTGTGTGAAACAGGCTCAGGCCTTAAACCGACCCACAAACCTATGAGTATCATAACATAAAACAAAGCAAGCTGCATTTTTAGATTTTATTTTATTTTTATTGTTTTTTTTTTGTTTACCCTGATCATTTTCCTTGTCTCCGGTGTTTTTAAACCGATGCTCCAAACCCAACGGCTGCAGGAAATCCCAGCGTCTGCCTTTGAAAAACATCTGCTTCAAATCACAGAAACCAAGTTTTTTAATCGGGCCTTTTCCTTTTTCCCTCCACCAGGCAACGGAAAGAACAGAAGACAAAGCATGCTGTTTTAGAAAGCTCTGGACTGGACTGTTGTTTTATCTTTGGACGAGAAGGAGCTCCATGCAGACGGATCGGTTCCCAGAGACGGACGGACGGACGGACGTGTTGAAACGATCGTCATCACCCCGCCGCGCCTCCAAAATAGCGGGGAGACGTACCTGTCCACAGTACAGCCCCCCCACTCCTCCTCCTCCTCCTCCTCACTGCTCCATGCTTCTCCTCCAGGTTTAGTCTGAGCCTGGCTCCAATAAGAGACGTTTATTTACTGTACATTTATATTTATTGAGAGACGAACTTGCTGCTAAATCCAACTACTGTTTTGAATCCTAACTGGCTCAGTCACTTTAATGAATACATGCCATGTGTATAGATTTTTAACTTTTTTGTCTCATTTTTGAGTTTTGAAGTGGTGTATATATTTTTTGTCTTTTATTAGTTTCTTTTTTTTTAATTTTTTTTTGCTCACGTTCGCTCCACCTTCAAAGCTCCTTGTTGTGCGTCTGCGGCTCGCGGACGCAGAGTGATGTTTCTGTAGCAGCTCAGAGGTCACATGTTCTGTCATAAATGGTGCTGCATAAATCATCTGTGACCGTTTGCTCCCAAGACTTCGTGGGGCCACGTTACATAAAGCAACCGATCGCCCTCGACTGGAAGACGATACGCGGGCAGTGCTGCAAAGCTCCTGGCGCATCCTAGGATGCTGGGGGGGGGGTCTCAGTCCTGGCCCAACAAACCAGAGCAGGGATAAAGGAGTCGGGGAACGTGGGCGTTACTGGAGGGGGAACCTGAGCGGAAACACCTCAATGTTCTACTTTATTGTGGGAGTCCTGTGAGTTTCCGTTTGCTGCCTCCATCTCCGTGCTTCATGCCTGCTGTCGTTGTGCGACGAGGCACCAGGTCCGCCCCAGTGAGTCCGGTCTCACCTTCAGTCTACCAGTGTTACATGTTTTCTAGGATATTCTTTAACTTTAGTTGTGAATAACAGTGTGGGATTTTGTTGCAGATGTCCCTCCCCATATTTGACTCTTTTTTTTTTTTTTTTTTCCAGAGTAAAAGAAATTAAATTTAAAGTTTAAACAAAGATTTTCGTTTTGCCTTTTTAATATCAGCTGATGTTTACCTGAAAGTGTTTGTTTCTCACCTCTTGTAACGCTAAACTAGAACCATGGATGCATGTGAATGGGATTTTATGTCAATAAGCAAGACAAAGGACAAGAGGGGGGAAAAAAAGAGGAAAAAGTGTGACAGGCAGTAGCGTTTCGCCTCCTTAAATCTGACGCACAGATCCACAGCTCAGCTAGCCTCAGCTGTTGAGACATAGAGCCAAATTGAGTCTGGTTTAAAGTTTGCCACGAGTTCAATGTTGATTTAAGAGTTTGACATTAGTGCTCTGGTCCGATGACACCAAAACTGAACTTTTTCGGCCAATGTGCAAAACGCTGTTTGGTGGGAAAACTAATATCCCGAACGCATCTCCACTATAAAACATGGTGGTGGTGGTGGCATGCTGTGGGGATGCTTTTCTTCTGTAGCGGCAGGGAAAAACTTCAGAGCTTATGGGACAATATATGGAGCTAAATGCAGGACAGTCCTGGAAGAAAACCTGTTTAGGTGCTGCAAAACACTTAAAGGCTCCACATCTGATTCTGCACCAATTCTAACCACCAGTGAGGAGTTTATTTTGACCTGTAAGCCCCGCCCCCAACTGTTTTTCCCCCCTCAACCCTAAGCATCAAGGTCCTGCATAATCCTCTGGAGGAAACAACTCTTCATCGAGGGACTTCTCTTCGTTTCGTCTGACATAAATGGCGTCTCGGGTAAATTATACTTTCTAACGGGAACGGTCAACACTTACACGCATGCCATGCTGGCAGAGAAAGTTGTCCCAGATTATCCCCAGTTCGCCGCTTATTCCTACAAAAAAAACAAGCCTTGTTCGATCATGCAATCACTTAGTCAGTTATCAAATTACACTGTTATATACAACTAATATATTGCGTAAAAAGGATTTTTCTTTATCAGACAGAATAAATTCTGGTATAGCTTCTTTAGGAGTGGAGTGGAGGTTCAGAAGTCTCTGTGATGGCAGCAAAAGAGGAGACTGCAAAATACTGATGGGTCAGGCGGACTATATGCAAACCATGTATCATTTTCCTTCTGATTTACAAATATGTTCTGCTTTGTGCTGGTCTATCCTCTAAAATCTCCAAGTTAAAGGGGTGTCATTACTTTAGCAATGCACTGTAAAAAAGAAAAAAAGAAATTCATGCATTCAATGCCTCATTTATTGGAAATGACTTTTTTTTTTTTACAATACAAAACATATACAGAATGCATAACTGTATGCCAAGTCCAGTATAAAAAAAGTACATGACTGTTACAAAAAGGGTTTTATTGATTAGAAATCTCGTCTTCATTAAAAAGATAAAGCAAAAAAAAAAAACAACAATAAGGCACAGCTGGTACTATCTGGAAAGCATAGTGCATACGTTACATTACCACATGAGTGAAACCAGAAGTTTCACTTTGTAAAGAGAGGGAAAAAAAATAAAGAAGCTTTTGTACAAGATTACAAAAAACAAAACACTAATTTCTGCAGAGAATGAGCCTGTCCATGTCCAGAATGTGCTGTTCCTTTACCGCGGACGTCTCTCAGACTGTATGGCTTTTACACAAGTGCTTTCAAACAACTAGAATCTGCAGCAACTCGAGTGCAAAACGGTGTGAGGTCAAGTCTCTCTCTACTTTTTTTTTTTTCTTTTTGTTGAAGCAGAATTTGAACATGAAACCTGCAGACGATTGGCGACGGGGGGGGGGGGAAACCTGAAGCGCCGGATGATGCCGGGAGGCTTTTCCACCAGAAAGACCCCTGGATCAGGACTTGTGGGAGGCGGGGGACAGGAGCAGGGAGGAGGGTGTTCCTTCCAGGCTTGGGAGGGGGACAGGCATGTGTCCGTTGATTAGGCTGGGGAACTGCGGAGGGAAGAGAGAGTTAGGCGGGTGGCTGCTTTCCGGTGAGGAACTGCAGCATTGTCACTGCTCTGCTTTCCTGTGTTTTCTCTCTCTCTCTCTGATTTTTAATCCATTGTGCCTCTTCCTTCCTTCCTTCTCGTCTTTGTAACCTTAAGCCCCGCGTCTGAGTGAGGAGTCTGTATTATTTTGCATCCACTGTGTGTGTGTGTGCAGAGGTAGCGTCTGTGTGCGTGTTTCAGACGTGAGGAGCAGCTCTCAAACCAGTCCACCCTGTTTCAGGCCGGCTCCCCTGGGCTCAAACAGGAAGTATTCACAGGATTTCCTCTCCCTCTCACCAGCTCTGAAACAGGACACCTCCGCAGGACCTGCTCGCAAAGTCTCAACTTGTTTTCTCGGCTCTTTGCCGTCTGCCGCTTTGCAAGTCACAAAACAAACACTTTTTTTTTTATTTTATTTTTTTTTTTTATAAAAGCAAAGACCTAAAAAGCAGAAGAAATCTCTTCAAAACCATCTTTTTTTTTTTTTTTGCAGAAGCACGTGTGTCTTTTTTTTTTTTTCTTTTTTTTTTTGCCAGCATGCCACTTCCTCCTCCGCCTCGCGACGAGGACTTCCAGTAAACAATCATTTTCTCTGCGCGCACCGTTCTGCTATTTCGGGCCCTTTTATCTGCCGCCATCCGGCCGCACCTGCGTGCGCCGGGCTCCTTACCTGGAAGAGGGAGCCGTGGCCCTGCAGCCGGGCGGGGCTCAGAGGGGCGACGGGGCTCAGGCTGCTCCAGAAGTGGATCCCCGACAGCAGCGGACTGTGAGCCAGCAGCAGACCCGACGGAGTCTGCGGACGACATAGGAAGGAGGGGAGGGGAGGAAGGGGGGGAGAACCAGTTAATAAAACCTTTTCCTGAGACTGAAGCAGAAGCAGGGCTGGAGAAATGTTGCTCTGAGGGGGTTTAATAATGCGAAACACGCTGAGACGGTAAATGGATGCGCTTTGGCGTTTGGAAAAACAAACTGAAGGGAGCAGGAAGGAAGTCTGTGGTTTCTCCTCCTGGATGCAGGGTTGGGGGGGGGGGGGGGGTGATCTTTAAGAGAGAAAACATATGAGATCAATTTCTGCATCTATCCCCCCCCTCCCCCACCAAAGTTTCCCTGTGTCACCTCAGCGACGTGAGCCAGAGCTGCTCCCATTATTAATGGATTATTGGAGCATATGGCATCACTTAGGGACCCCCCCCCCCCTTTTTTTCTCTCTCTTTTACAGCCTGGACTTGCTGAAGATGTCGGTAAACTGCTCGTTTTCCTCTTATTTCTGCGCCCATAAGCGGTCCGTTTGGCAGGAGAACCATTAAAGCCTCTCTTGACGGGCCCAGGCCCTCTGATGTGGATGCTGCGTGATGGCAAAAAAAAAAAAACGGCTCCAAAAGCAAATATGTTGTTATTTAAAACACATGACCAAATATTAGCTGATGCTTGTGGGAGTCTGGACTCTTGCCACGGCCCAGAAACATGTCCGGCTTAGACAAATGTCGCCGAGCGACTCGTCGAGGAAGGCCTCGGTTATTTTATGGACCAACATCTGACCTGCTGCCACAAAGGCTCCTTACCTGTAGGGCGACGTTTTCTAAGACGCAGTTGAAATAAAACTGGACAAATGCTGCTTTAATCCAGCTGTGAAGTCTGTGCAAACCTCCTGTCATCGCTCAGATTTATTTCCCTTCTTAAAACCGCTGGAAAAAAGTTGGACTCAGCCGGCTTCAAGCAGCCGGGTCAGGTTTCGTTCAATTTCATGGCTATTAGTAATTATTTTAATGATCCGATACCACTATATCGGGTATATTTCACTAAGACGCTACCTTCCATTAATTATGCCCAAGAACACTGAATAACTTACTGGCTTATATTTGGCTTCTCTTCAGAAATCATTTCAAACCTATTTAACAAGACGTTAGAAATGACATTTCACTAAAAATGTTTAATAACTTCACTACGTGTAAATTACTTTATATATTATATTTTTACTGAATGGAATGTATAACTAACTAACCGTAATAACCAAAGTTGCATTTAACCTACTTCGTAACATACCTTTTATTTAACCTACATAATAGCTTAAATTAGGTTTAAATTCAATATTATTTAACTTGCGTAATAGTTTGATAAACTGTGTTTATTAAAACATAACTTATTGTGTTTCACTTAATAGCTTAGTATTAGCATTAGCATATTTATCTTACTGACAAAAATGGAGATTTTGTAACAAGTTTAGGAAAATAAACAAGAGTTGGTGTTTCTGATCTGCCAGGTGACCCCAGCGTCATTCCGCCTTTAGATTATCTGAACTTTAGATTATCTGAATTTTAGATTATTTGAATTGTAGATTTGCAGAACTTTAGATTAGTTGAATTTTAGATTATCTAAACTTTAGATTATCTCAATTTTAGATTATCTGAATTTTAGATTATCTGAATTTTAGATTAGCTGAACTTTAACGCCGCTGTACGTCTGTCCCTGAATCCTTCTATTTCTTAGGGACAGCTTTCAGTCCGTGACTGAAATACGTTTCTAGCCAAATCTCATATACACCAACGTTACCACGATGAAGACCCTAGTAGTGGAGAAAGTAGCCAGAAGATTTTGATTGGACTCGCTTAAATATGCTGTCGTCAGAAACTGGATTATCGTTTGGAGAGAAAAGAAAAAGGCTTGAATGAACGACGTATCAGACGTGATCTGGATGGAAAACCTAGACAAACTCAAGACCTTTTACGGCCTAGTTTAACATTGTCCAGGGACAACGGATGAGAAATAGCCTTTTGGCTAATTCTGGTGCATTTGCAGCAATGGTAATTAGTGTACTCTGTCCCTGTCAAATTAATAAAAATAAATAAAAATAAAACCTGTGGTTGGGCATCAGAACCAGCTAACTTTCCTGTGATCGGCTCTAAACGGCTTCAGCCAAGAAGGCTAAGAACTCCCATCTTATCCCATCTAAAAACACGTGTATGATGATGCCCTTAGATCAAGCTAAATAAAACACGCAATAGTCTACTAAATCCTTCCTTTTGTGTTGAATTAAGAAAATGTTTTTCCTGTTCTGAGGTCTTAGGGGAAAAAAGGAGGGAGGGGGGAATCGGTCAAAACTGGAAAGAGTAGGTCAGACTTCAAAGAAACCCCGGAAATGGATATCGGCCCGGAAAAGTTTGATCAGCGCATCCGTTCACATAGGACCGCTTTTTTATCCGTTCTATTTATTTATTTTTGGCTGGCAGAACGAGACAGAATCCAGTTTGACTTCAGGTACTGAAGGAGGGAAAGAGAAGGGCGTGGAAAACATGTCGGGACACGTTAGAGGTGAAGGCAGCTCCAGAGATCCCACAGCACCTCACACACACACCAGCAGATAATCAGCCGCACTGATTCTCATTATCCTGACAGAAATTGAGTGACGGGGGTTTCTGGGCTGAAATGATTTTTAGCGACCCTGTTTTGGCCCTCAGCGCTCGCCGTTATTCGCCTCCCCTATCCGTGGCTTTAACGCTGCGTCACTTCCGTCTGAGCCTCCGCGAGGCTGGCAGACACCTGTGGGGCGTCTGACATTATCGAGTCGGGATTTTCCTAAACTCTTAACCCTGTGACTCACGTCTACCAATCAGGAAACGGCGTCACTTTGCTCGCTCACCGAGCTTCCTGGTGGGCCCCTCCTAACGCGGCTGTCTGTGGCCGGGCGCCTCACCTGTGCCGTGAAGAAGGCGGGAGTGAGGGAGCCGGACGGCAGCGCCGGGCTGTTGAGGGCGATGGAGCCGATGTCGCTCCCCGCCAGGAGCAGGGACGGGCTGGAGATCTCCAGGGCCTTGGGCTTTTTGCTTTTGGGTGGGAGTCCATCTCCTCGCTCGCCGCCGCTCCTCCCACTGCTGCTCCTCTTCTCAGGAGGCTGCAGGGCTCGCTCCCTGTGCCCCGAGGAGAGGTTGAGGGGCTGAGCGCTCTGGTCCGAGTCCTCCTCCTCGTCCTCCTTCTTGACGGAGGGGCTCCAGCTTCGTCCCGGCGGGGAGGACGGGGAGCGCGACTGCGTCGGGGGTCCGGAAGCCCCGGGGGAGCCGTAGGACTCCGACTTGACGGCGGGAGGGGAGCTCCTCCCGGTGGCGTTGGCGCCGAAGCGGATGACGGAGCGCGGCTCCTCCTGGCGCTCGCGCAGGCCCCTCTGCAGGGAGCCGATGCTGAAGGACGAGTAGAGGCCCGAGTGGAGGTAGTCCCGTTGGCACTGCCGCGCCCCCAGGGCCGCCAGGGTCCTCCTCTGGGCCTCCTCCTCGCTGTCCTCCTCTTCCTCCGTCTCAGCCTCCAGCTCGGGGGCCTCGCCGTCCTGCAGGGGGAACCTGCCGGCGGCTAGGCCCATCTCCACCGCCTGCGGGTCCATCTTCAGGATCTCGGGGAAGGAGACGAACTTGTAGACGAACTTCTGGCCGATCACCTTTTTGATGATGTTCTGCAACACAAGCGACGAAGGGCAGAGAGAGAAAGTCAGCCGAGGGAGAGGAAAAGTAGACGGGCTCAGAGAGCGCGTCGTCGTCGGTTACGAGAAACGGGAGGCGGCCGAAGGAACCTTGTCGTAGTAGTAGCGCAGCGCCCTGCTCAGCTTGTCGTAGTTCATGTTGGTCTTGTTCTTGCGCAGCCCCCACAGCTTGGCCACCTCCTCGGACTTGAGGAGCTTGAACTCGCCGTCGGTGGACGTCCAGCAGATCAGGTGCTTGTGGCTCTGGTCGAGCAGCAGCTGCAGCAGGAACTGCCACAGGGTGATGGCGCTGTCCATACCTGCAGCGGGGCGGAGGGCACACATTCTCTGGTTCAAATGTATTCCTGGCAACATGTTCAGCTGCATGCAGGCTGAACCTCAGGAGGGGAGGGGGGGGGTCATGAATAGAACAGTGTGTGTAAAAGAATATGGTGTAATGCAGAAGCAGCAGCAGCAGCAGCAGCAGGAGGAGGAGGAGGAACAACAGCTCAAGCCAGAAATATGCTGCGGTTCAAGCTGGCCGGCTCTCCACAGGAAGCATGACGGGCCCAGGGTGGGTTATTCCTTTAATGGAGGAATGTGCAGCCTCCGAGCTCCCGCCTGCCAACCGGGCGGCTTTCTGTCCCCGACAGCTCCACCGCGCAGAGCTCCAGCATCCCGTCTTTGCTCCAGCTCTCACAGAGAGCGGCACCGGTGTGGAGCGAGGAGCCCCCACGGAGGATCCATGGGGGGAAAAAACGGCGCCTCTTCCTGTCACAGTCGGAGAAAACGTGTTCAGGAGGGATTATCGTCGGCGCATCATGGTGACGCGGAAGAAAGGCGATGCCTTGGGGGGGGGGGTCACCGCTGCCAGCTGGTGATTGAAACTTTGACTAGGCCGCGGCTCTGCTACCTTAAACTTGTTCAGGGCTGCAAACGATACCTGCCTGGCCTTCAGTAAAAAAAACCTAAAACTTCTGATTAACGTCGAAGGAAATTTGGTTTCATTTTCAAAGAACCGCCGTTTTTTTTCTTCTATTTTTAGGTTTTGAAATGAAAGCTAAGCTGATCCAACATATTTAGTTGTCTGAATCCAATGAAAGAAGGGAAAAGCTGCTTAGTTCCTTCTTATATCTATAGTTAAAAACATTAGTAGGCTCGTTATCACTTAAGCCAAAGTTATCAGGAGCCGTTGTGGAAGGTCCAGAGGTTTAGACCCCTGGACTAGACTGACCATAACACACAGAGGTGCTTTAATATGAACCGTTCCATTGGAGCTCCGGGTCCTAATTAACCCCGTTTTTTGTTTTTTTTATCTCCACCCATCACCTCTGACCAGCTTCCCTGTCCCTGTGGGGCAAAACCGTTCCCACAGCATCCTGCTGCCACCACCGGGAATTGGCCACGCTTGACTTTTAATTATTACAGATTTCAAACCTAGGCATCCTTTCCGTTGTTATGCTGGACACCAACGGATGAGGAACGCCAGAAACCCCCCCCGTGACAAGAAGGCGGCTTTCAGACCGCGTCCAGGGGAGGGCCGGGACCGGTTTCCGACACGAGTTAAAGCCCCAGCGTCTCCTGTCCGCCATGTGAGACCACAAAGCTGTCAAAGTCAGGACTTCCTCCCATTCTACTCCCAAGGACAAATGGTGAGGTGAGGGGATCCCACAGCAGGGGGTGCGTTTCCCCGCTACCGGCCACACTTCCCACCGCGGTCCCACAGGACACGGGTCAAGAGACATCGCATCATTGTCCCGTCCTCTGGGGGGGGGGGGGGTCCGCCCAGTGACCCCCCTCTCAACCTGGACTTCACCTTGGGCTGCTGGGCAGAGACAAAGCAAAGCAGGTACAGCAGGCGTGTTGCACAGACTGTTCAACCTGCAGACATCTCCTCTGCTCCTTCTAGGAACATCGCTGCTGTCTTCTAGGAGGGGAGGATGAGGAGGATGAGGAGTCCTGCTGCTGATGCTCGGAGGAAGAGGTCTCTCTGAGGGAGCACAAAGCCACGCTTGTGTGTTGGCTGAGCTGAAAACTCCTAATGAGATTAGATGGTGTATGCAGACATTACTTAGCCATGACCAAATCTGCTCTCTTCCTGTTCACACACACACACACACACACACACACACACACACACACACACACACACACACACACACTGAACCAGAAGAGCCGCCACAGATCTCCTCGCAGAGCAGATCTGTCCAACACAACCTCAGAGGGGCAGCAGGAGGTGTTTCTCTCCATCCTCCTGTCCCACACTGACTCATTCTCAAGATGTTGCCCGGCCGGACCGGAAGCAGGCGCCGCGTCCGGGACTCAAATCTCTCCTTCTACTAGCCGGAACTCCAGAACTTCGCTATTTCTTTCTTTCTTTCTTTCTCCGAAGTTCAGCCTTGAAAGCAGAAGCTCCTCAGCCGCGACACTTTCTGATAAAGCAGAGAGCACCGCGGAGCCCTCCTCCTCCTCCTCCTTCCTCCCCCTGTCTGCATTGTGCAGATCGGTACAGACCTCCTGGTAGCCAACAAAGCCCCCCTTTGTGTCAAGAGAAAAAAAAAAGAGAAAAGAAAGAGAAAGGAAAAAGGGGGCAGCTTAGATTTACTTTACCTGCGATCTCCGGGCTGGGTCTCTTCACTCCGCGAAACTTTTTACGTCGAAGCCTGTGCGCTCCCCTGTTTTTCCATGCTGACTCCTGGTCTGCACGGTTGTGCTGCGCTGAAATCGGATCCTGGGCTTTTTCTTTCTCAGAGCAGGAAGTTGGAGCAGGCAGACGCAGAGCCGGCTCACTTCCTCTCCCCTCCGATTCCCCAGGCAGCTAGCCGTCTGTGTAAACACACTTTTCCTCCCCTCCTCGGCGGCCAGCAGTGGGCCTACCCTCTGTCGGCACACATGCTGGCGGAAACTCCTACAGTCCTTGAACTCGCATCGCCGGGGACCGTTGTGATGCCTTCAGGGACGCCTCGTTGGCTTCAAACCCCCACACTCATTGTGACGGGGGCAAAGTCACGCGGTTTACTGCTATAAATTATGCAAGCGACCGTTCATGAGCTGTCCTCACACTGATTCATCCAATCTAACCACTTCTCCCTTCTTTGGACTAGTTTTGACCTGCTTTCGCTGAAGTAATAGTTCATTAACGCGCCAATGCAGGTGTTTTGTTAAAGGCAACAGGGCTTTCTGCCCTGGGCAGCACTGGCATGGGGGAGCACCTCACTAGCTGTGTTTACATGGACACAAGTAATCACAATAAAGAGCCGATCAGATTAAATTTGTGTCTGATTAAATTTGTAAACACACCAATGCAATCTTGTGATAGGGTTAAAGACGTTTAACTCCTCCCGGCCAGTAGGTGGCAGACTCGCGCGCACCGGTTCTCGTTCCAACTTTCAACTGTGCTGTTTGCCAACCAGCTGATCAGAAACACGTTTTGTTATACTGGGTAAAATTGTCCTGAAAGTAGTAAATACATTGTGTGTTCACAAAAAGGAAGTTAAAAATAATTCTCTGTAGGAACTGCAGGCCTGTAAAAAGTCTTAACCAATCTGTGCCGTTCTGTCCGAATAGCAGGGATTTTTCAGCGTTTTGTTCCTGCTCTCATTCCCGTCTGTCCCTCAAGTTATGGGGGTATCAACTTATCTCACATGCCAGTCATTCTGACGCACTCGGGTAACGCCAGTGTCCACGCTTGTTCCTTTTTAGTTTCCGCTTTCTGGCTTCACGTGTTTATTTAACCAGTTAGCTTAGCGGCTAGGTTAGCGGCTAGGTTAGCGGTTAGCTGTTCATTGTAGCTCCGCTGCTCTCACTGTAGATTTTGAACATGGCTGAGAGTCACAAGAAGTGAACCACGTTCATGTTTATGAGAAGAAGAGGAAGGCGGAAGAGGAAGGTAAGTCGGTCTTGCACATGCCCAGTTATTCAAAGGGGGACTTGTGGAAACTTCTGGAAAAATCGTCAACCCTAGCTTTTCAGTCACCACCAATACTCAAAAGTTTTGCTTCTTTTTCTGTTTGTTTTTTATGGTCAATTTGAATCTAAGAAATGTAACGCAGAGAAGAAGCCATGTCTCAACGCTATCACAGAGGCACTACAATCTGGCAATACCTGAGCTCTGTCTCACGTGACCTTAACCTTCTATTCCTATTGGTGCAGAATTATTTTGGTGGCATCTTAACCAGAGGTACGTATTTATATATTTTGGACCTGTCAAAATTTATGAAACAGCTCAATCGGAATGAAATTGTATCGGGTGAGACGGGTGTTTTTTTTTGCCGATCTTTAATTCAAACAACGTCCATCTAGACCCTTTTTTCAACCATGTCATTTTGGATTGGGCCATATGTCTCTAATCCTGTAACACAGGGAGACTAACAGCATATCGTTAAGCCTGTAGCTTTATTAGCGACAGTAGTAACGCCTCACCAGTTCTTAGAACCTGAGTTCATTCTGGCCACTCAGAAGACACAGAACCAACACACTTCTGCGTTTGTTTGTTTACGTAGTTGTTTGAATATGAATGTTCAATAAAGTTTTAAAAAGAATACTTTCGGAATTTTTGTGCAACTTCCTTTATGGTTTTAAGTGAAATCTGAGGAGCCCCTATAGTGTTTTATGACTTGAAGTAAAGCTCCAAACAGTGTTCTGACAAGGAAGGGCATTCTCAGATGAAGCCCTGGGTCCGTAGGTTGATGCATATGCCGGCTGAAGTCAGAGTTATGCAAGTTTGCACACTGGATATCAAAATTTATGTTTAATGTTTGTGCTGTATCCTAACTATTTGAATTTGATGAAACGTCTGCTTAACAGCAAAAACAAAACAATTCAGGTTTTTATGTAATTGTAAATTAATTCAGGCAGAAAAGTATAATAATAACCAAACAATGGCGATAAGTAATTATTATTTACGTACTCCTATATTATTTCACTATAAGGTAGTCCAGTCAAGCAGTCTTAATGCAGAGTAGCGAGAATCCCTAAAACTGGCACCGCCCTCTCCACACCCAGTGTCTCTATAGTTTGACAATGTCAGTTTCAGGTAATAATTTTATAAATGTATACACTTTAGCATGTATTATTATACATGTTTAGACTTTTGACTGATTTTACCAGGTTTTTGACAGTAAATATTCCTAAGTCATTTAAATAAAGGCGTAGAATAGAGCAGGGCTACCATTGGTTTACAAAATACATTTATTTCAAGCACATTTATTGTAAAAACTTCTGCTGTCTCCATTCTACGTCGCTTTATTCAGGTTGTTTAAAACAGACATTTATTGCAAAGAAATATTTTCACATGATGTAGATTTAGCTCTTCAGAAAGCAGCCACTGCAAAGTTTTAAACGTCATGCCACGATGAGCTTTTGTAATCGGTCACCTTTAGCATTTTATCAGCAGGGGGCACTGCTGAGCACTTGCGGCCTCCAGTTCACAACTGAAACGTGTTCCAGCTTCACAGCTTCACACAAAGCTTCATAGGTGTTGAAGCAGCATCACAGGGCCTGGCCTGCTGGAGACTCTGCAGATAAGTGGTACCAGTTTGACTCCATCCTGCTTGTCAAGACCAGAGCACCGAGAGAGGGAAGCTGCTTATTTTGACAGTTGGCCATTTAGTTTGAGCTACTTCCTCTCATTTTTGGTCTCCGTGCTACAAAACAGGTTTGAGATCTGACTTAACTAATGCTAACGTTGGAGATTGTGCTAAAGTTACGCGTTAAAAGTCACCCCATGTGAACGGTTACTCACTCTGGATTATGTATGTTTTCACGTGGAGGAGGGCCGAATATAATTTATTAAGTCCTCCAGCGAAATTATTAAAGCATGGATGAAACAAATATTTTTGCCTTCACAATTTTTCCTCAATTAATTACAGCAGTTTACAATTGTCAATAAATAAATAAATAAATTAAATGCTCGTTTTACTGTCTCCAGCAGGCAGAGATGTTCTGCTCATAAACCTGTTAATTTATATCAAGGACATGTTTACAGATTTTAATGAAAAAAGTAGTTGAGTCAAGTTTCTAATGCTATGCTTTTTTTTAATGAAATCTCTGTGGAGGATTCAACATCGTGGTGAAATAAGAAAAAAAAACAAGATGGCTGTCTGTTTGGCCTTTTCATATTCATAAGGCACTGATAAGTTAAGAGGTGTTGCTTTGCTTTGACCTCTACTCTACAAACTAGGTTTCCATCAGTAGTTACCATGGCAACAGTTCAAAGTGAGATGTGAAACAGCTTTAGTGATATTAAAAATCCTGAAAATGAACTTGAAGTTACCTTGATAAATCCCTAATCAGGAAAACAGGACGGGGCCAAATTGCCACTCTTCAGACCTAATGAGGATCATCACGGCTGACCTGCCCTCCATGCAGGACCTGTACAGGTCTAGGGTCAGGAAAGGGGCCGCTAACATCTCTGCAGACCCCATACATCACCTGCACACAAACTCTGTGGACGTTTACCCTCAGGTTGGCGCTATAGAGCGCTATTTACAAAAACCAGAGAGATAGTTTCTTCCTCCAGGCTGTCCCTCTGATTTACGCAGAGAGCACAGCCTGTGGTCAGCTACTCTACTTCGAAATAAAATCAACACATTTGCACCATATTAACCTAAATATTGTATATACACATGTCGTTTTTTTAATCAATAATTTCATTTCCTGGAAAGTTGATCATCATTCTGATCCAGCTTCATAGTACGGACAGGAGGGAAGAGCCATTTGTTGTTTTTGTTTTTTTTGTAAGTTTGTTGATGTTTTTTCTATAACTTTGACATCATTGGCTAATCTATTCATGTAGTAATCTTTTCCCTCTTTGACTTTTACATAAATGTCTTAATATTTGTACATCCAGTCAGTAGGAATGATCAGTGTTCTGTAAGAACTGAATACTGCGGGGTGACTGTTGATGATAAAATGATTGTCTCCCTCTCATCTTATGGTTCTGGTGTTTTGTTCTTAAGAAGTCCGGACTGCATTCCTCCATCTCAAGTCCAGAATCCTACATATTCTGAGGGATTCTTTAAAAACACACTTGGAGATTCATGAAACCTGAACTGTGCTGTGTTTTACTGCTGTCTTGGCATTTGGACCACCTTAGATTGAGATAATTGTGATTAGCGCAATTTGTGGGCAGGTCCAACCTGGACTGAATAAGTCTCTGCTCCTAAAGATACTTTTACAAGGTGTTTGGTGAAACCTCCACTTTATATGCGAAAACAGGGAATTCTGAGCCGACTTAAAAAAATATTGTTGGTTGTATGCAGGGCTGGCCCAGGGTGCAACTGAAGCATAACCACCAGCAAAAGATTTGAGGCTGACACGAATCTTGCTCCAGACTACCTTTTACTATTTTTATAGAAGCATTTCATGAGTCAGGTTGCTACTACCGGTGGTCAGATGAAATGCAGTGAATTGCAAAGTTAGTAAAAATGATGTGACTTCTGAATCTGAAACAGAGATAAGCGTGTAAGAACCTGCTTGTGTAATTTCAAGAATAAATGGGCAGCTGATGTCAGTCTCTTGTGCTGATTGAATAAGAAGAGCAGAATAGATGCTCTAGGAACAAGTGGCCTGGTTGCCTCAAAGAAAATACTTGACTTGGTCCTTTTTTTTTGCATCAAATGGACGTCACAGGCAAGGATGCAGTCTGTCAGTTTTCAGCAGTCAGCTGAACAGTTGCCTACTCCCTACAGCTAACATCCCCACTCCATCTCATAGTTTTCTGTGTGCACCTTCTATTTTTTTTTTTTTTATAACTTATCACTTCTCATTTTTTTGCCCCTTTTTTTTGTTTGCTTTGTGTTTCCTACACCAATCACCAAAGTAAGTTCCTAGTCTAGTAAAATGTCTCCTTGTTATGGTGCCTGGCAATGAAGTGTTTCTGATTCCGATTCCAAAACGGCTGCGAGTCAGAGAGCACCTTAATCAACCACCAATGGGCCGATCAAGAACTTCAAGGACAGAGGTTCTGTGGACTTCTTAAAATCAGACGCTGAAAAGGGAGAGAGGAGGAGCGAAAAGAGACGGGGCAAAGAGCTTATGGCTGGGCAAAAGAGGAAAAGAATCAGTTGATTTTCCCGGAAGTGATCGTGTTGCCACCACTGCAGAACTTACTCAGGAATGGCAGCAAGCTGGTGTGAGTGTTTCTGGATACTAGCCTGGCGTATACAACAAACTATTAGTCTCTGTTGGACGCCAGAAGTTCTACTGGAAGAATCTAGGATTGGACTGCAGTATTTATTTATTTATTTTTATATAAATCTGGAAACAGGACTGTCTGCAGAAGAGAAGTTGGATGCTGCCTCTGGCTTATTCGGTTATTTTATCTTTAAATCACTGGCAAGACTAAAAAACAGTATCAATACATCGTCCAAAAGCAAATCTGCCCAAGGACAGAGGAGCGATTTGGTGATTAGCAAAGCTTTGGTGCACCCTGTCCCAAGGCAGAAATGATAGAAGAATAGCCGATGGATATAAACGTTAAAAGTCCAGAAATTACTCTCATCAGGAACCTGCAGTCATTACTTTGAAAGTAGACAAAAAATATGACAGTCTCCAAGCACTAATAAAGTCAGAATGGAATTTAAAACCTATGAAATGTTTGAAACGTGATATAGCCTACTATAGAACTGACAAAGAGCTGTAACAAAACGGAAGATGTTATGATTGTGAAAAACAATAGTTCCGTCAGATGGTAGCCCTGTTGCCTTCCAGGAAGAAGGTGCTAGGTTCAAATCCCGGCCTGGTTTTTTTTTCTGCACCGAGTTTGTGCTCCCTGTTCATCTAGAATGAGGAAATGACTGAACCTGGGAGCACAGAGAGCACTACGGAAAACGGAGCAGAAGGTAAGTGTAACAGACTACCTTCCTTAGGAACTCAGAAAGGAGTAATAGCAAGAACACGTTGGGCTTAACATTGCAGCGTAGATTGATCTTCATGGGGATCATGAAGATCACCTTAGGATCACAACACTGATTGACTGTTGACTCGACCCTGCAAGAACCAGTGACTATTGACACTGGATAGAGATCTAAAGGTTTGGGATTGGGAAAATGTTGAATCCATATTTCATAAAGTGTCTCCACTTTATAAGTTACAAGGAATGAAATATAATAATGTTGAGCACTGACAATGAATAAATAAATAGATTCTAATAATGAAACAGACTGGATAGTAGAGGTCAGTGTTTTACGTTTGAATAAATACTTTTTTGGAATGATTTTTTTCTGACACTATGTTTACTCTGGGAGGAAGGCGGTCAAAGGCGATTCAGCTGGGACTGACTGAATGTAAGAATGTATTTCTGGGGAAACAATTTCAGTGGCTTCTAACCTCAGGTTTAATAATAAAGCTTTAAATGAGTACATGCATGGCTCTAAGGATTCAGTAAAACATTTCTGGAGCCAAAGGTGATCATGTCTAAATAATACTGCTTTGATTGTAATGCATTATAATAACTGAACTGTCCCAATAAACTAATGCAACAACAGAACTAGTTCATACTCTCATAATTACCTGTGAGCTGTTGTCATTAGAAGCTTTGCCCACAACATTATGTTCACTTATAAAAGTTATAAGTGTGACATTTCAGCAAAGAGCTTAAATACTAAAGAACGTTGCAAATCTGATCAACTCACATGTTGATTGGTCATAACATTTTGCCTCTTATAAGAAACGTATGACAGAAGCAACTTTCGTCTTATTTAGTGAATTATTAAATTTGTTGCAATAATCACGAAAGTCGTTTATTCAATACTCTAGATCCATTTTTCCGTCCCTTCTCCTTTTAAAACTCCAAGGACCTCCGCATGCAGGGCCTATATCGGCTGTGTTGTTGCGCGTGTTTGGGCTCAGCTCACACACATTTGGGTCGATGAGCTCAAACATCTGTATGAACAACCTGTGTGTGGAGGTCACTGAGCCGTGACTCCGCCGAGGCGTGTCCCCCTCGGCCGCCTCTGATTGGTGTCCTTGCGGCGTGCGGCTGAAGGTGGATCCCTGGAGCGCGGAGCGCGGCGCTCACTGCCGCCGAGCCTCGCCGACGCGCAATGCCTCGCTTCACGGTGCACATCCGAGACGAATGGGTGGCGGTGGCCTGCCGGGACACCTCCAACACCATCCGGTGGCTCGGACAGGAAGCCCTGAAACGGTACATGAAGAACAAACCGGACAACGGCGGCATCAGGTCTGTGAGGGAGACGCGGTTCATTGTGCGCAGGTGCCAGGGTTTGGGCTTGTTGGACGCGGATGACACCATCGATGATGTGCTGGAGGATAATGACTTTGTTGAGCTTGGTAATGACTTTAGGCATAGATTCAAGACACTTAATTAAGGTTTAGACGATTAAACCCTTGCTGTGGGTTGACACTCTGCATATGCAAATGGCTTAAAAACTTTTTTTTCTAAATTGCTTTCAGCTATTGAAGGAGACACCATGTCTTCTGACTTCATTCCATGTGAACCTGGAGTTTCTAACATGTATCCTTAAACCTGCTAAGTATTTGTTCGAGGGAACCAGCCATTGGAGAAACTGAATTAAATTTAAAGTATTAAGATTAAAGTAGCAACAACACAGTGACTTCTGTGGCACGTTTGGATGACATTTATCCTTGACCCAACTGCAAAACAGCACAGCTGCATACAAAGAACCTGCTGCAGTAAGTGTGTTTTCTGTTGAACGTCTTAAAAAAAAAAAATATTATGTGATATTTGTTTTTTTGACACACCTTTGCTTGTGCAGTACATTAGTTTGGATGGCGACAGCCTGACTTCCACAGATCTGGTCAACTTAGGCCGAGGACTCTACAAGATCAAGGTAATGATCAAACCCTGTGTTTTTCTGTCTGTGGTAATCTTTGATTTAATGGGATCCCTCAGCCAAACTTTTTTTTTTTTTTTGTCCCAGCTGACTCCAGAGGCAGAGAGAAAAGTTGTGCAATCACGAGAACTTTTGGACACCATTGTTAAAGAAAACAAAGGTTAAAATTTATCCACTGCTGTGGGTGTGATGTAAATCAATTACCGCAGAACTCCCCTTTTTCTCCACAAATTGATAACGCCGTGATTTCTTCCGCCGTTCCTGCAGTTGTCTATGGAATCACGACAGGTTTCGGCAACTTCGCCCGCACTGTCATTCCTGTCAGCAAGCTCAAGTAAAGGCAACATTTATGCTTTAATCTCTGTAAACGGCTGCAGAATGCATGCGCCTCTTTTATCTGCCACGCGCTTTCTGTTCCACAGGGAGCTCCAGGAAAACTTGGTGCGGTCACACTCAGCAGGTAACACAAGAGTCTGTAAAGCTCACCATGAGATTAACGTTTCTGAGCCTTCGGTATCTCGAGCGTTGTTGCATTGGGGGGAAAAAAAGGCTTTACACTTTGCTGTGCTTTGTAGGTCTGGGGAACCCGTTAAGCCCTGAGAGGACCCGCATGCTGCTCGCTCTGCGGATCAATGTTTTGGCCAAAGGCTACAGCGGGATTTCTCTGGAAACCCTTGAAGCCATGATCCAGGCCTTCAATGGTGAGCGCCAACTAGACTGGGCAGCTTCAGTTTACCCAAGCTGATATGTTGTAACGGTGTCCTAAATCAACTCTGATAACCTCTTTGAAAGACTTTAGTGCACTGTCATAAGACCAACTCCTGTCTCCCGCTTACTTTGCCCACGCAGCTTCGTGCCTCTCCTTCGTTCCAGAGAAGGGAACTGTGGGAGCCAGTGGAGACTTGGCCCCCCTGTCACACCTTGCCCTGGGACTGATGGGAGAAGGGAAAATGTGGTCCCCCAAGAGCGGATGGGCAGATGCCAAATATGTAGAGTCACCGTTCCATAGTTTCAAAACGTCAGCTATGTAATAACTAAAGGAGATGAGCCTCATTCTTGGAAAGGCAAAAGGTTGCTAGGTCCAATGGGAAAACATTTGCTTTCTGATGACCCCTGACTTTGTACTGTACATGTTCTCTCTCCTTTCACTCCTGGTCAGGTCCTGGAGGCCCACGGACTAAAGCCGATATCCCTGAAACCCAAAGAGGTAACGTTTAAAACTATACACGTGGTATAGTATTTGTTTATCTGAGATAAAGGGATCAAAGTGCGCACCTTGTTCTCCAACCTGTGTGGATTATAGAAAACCCACAATAAATTCTAACGTCTGAACCTGTTCCTTGTTTTTTAAAAAAATCATTAAAGCGGTTCATTTAATGCATTTAACAACTCCAGTTATACTGAAACCGAGTTGTAATTGTTACTAACTTCTCCGCATTTTACCTACTATCCACTAACTTCTGACGTGACAAATGAACACCTGACCCTCTTTCCGTCTTCCCCTCAGGGCATTGCTCTGATCAATGGTACCCAGATGATCACCTCTTTAGGGGCGGAGGCGGTGGAGCGAGCCCAGGCGATCGCCCAGCAGGCAGATATCATCGCCGCTCTCACGCTGGAGGTGCTGAAGGGAACCACCAAGGCCTTCGACAGCGGTGAGCCGCAGCAGGAGCGGCTGTGATTCTTAAGAATCCACAGACAAGTTGTACTAGTCCCCGCCTGCCGTCTGTTGTCACTGATGATCATGTGTTGCTGTCCGCCAATAGACATCCATTCACTGCGACCCCATCCAGGACAGACGGAAGTCGCCCTCCGCTTTCGCTCGCTGCTGGACTCTGATCACCATCCATCTGAGATCGCAGGTCGGCAAATTTAGCCAAAATCAGAAGTAGGATTCACGTAATGATACAAGGGATGCACCGATGTGAAAATTTGGGCCGATATCAATATCCGATATTAATATTGATGTAATGTCCGATAACCGATATTTACTGATCTATCTATCTATCTATCTATCTATCTATCTATCTATCTATCTATCTATCTATCTATCTATCTATCTATCTATCTATCTATCTATCTATCTATCTATCTATCTATCTATCTATCTATCTACGTAATTCATTTACGTTTCTAGGATGCTCAAGTTTTGCACAATTTTGTACCGACTGAAAACTATGCTATTTCTGAATATAGGTTATAGTCTAGACTTACACGCTGCTTTTCGCACGTCTTCTTTCGACACCGTGAAAAACGACCACACTGCCGACATTGCATCTCTGCTTCCTTTAAAAAAAAAAAAGAAAAACCCAATCCTGGCTGCGACGCATTACTTGTCATTGTCACATGGCCAAAAAAAAAAAAAAAACCTATGACGAACCCCTTTCCCTCCCCTTTCAGAAACACAAGTACAAAGAGACACTAGATGGAAAAAAACATAGGTTGTTTTACTTATCGGACTGATATGTTATAAAATTACTAATATTGGCCGATACTGATGTTAAAGCCGATATATTGTACATCCTTAAATCATACCCAATAAGTTGTGTGAAGGTAGGACTTCTATTTCTATCCCCTCCCACCATCAAACCACATTTGTTTATGTAGGAGTTACAGACGATGCCCAGATCCTATTTGTATAATTAGAATGGATCAAACGCCTACAGTGCTATTGTCCATGTGAATTTAGGAAAACATTGTTTTGTTGTTATATTACATGTCGAATGAACAGTTAGGCATTTAATTTGTGTGTGTGTGTGTAACATTAATGCATATTTTCAGAGAGCCATAGGTTCTGCGAAAGAGTCCAGGATGCCTACACCATGCGCTGCTGTCCTCAGGTAACCTCAGCACAAATGTAGTTTGATTATTCAGTTCATTAAAAAGATGAGACTAAGTATCTTAAAAGGATTTCCACATGACAGTCACATCATGATCAAGCATTTTGAATCAATAATTTGCTCAGGTTGTTTTTTTCCAGCGTACAGTAAAGACAAAATAAGATATTGTACTTTGTATTTATCATCACTAGAACAAACTAGAACCTTGACATTGATCATGTACAGTTGCATCTCTGTACAAAAAAGATAATTTAATTTGGTAAATCGACAGAATGATTACACACAGACTGATACATTTTTAAGTGTTTATTTCTGTTAATTGAATTAGCTTACAGCTGATAAGACTCAAAATTTACTTTCTCAGAAAATGTAACATGACATAACACCAAGAAAAAAAAGTATTTCGAATACAGAAATGTTAGTTTTATAATCATGGGGGTGACGGCTGACTTGCTGGCCTTTCAGCAAACGGTCACTGAAAACCTCCTCGAGGAGGAAACACCATGAGAGGTAATTGTTAAAGAAGCTGGCTGTTCTCCCTGGTCTGTTTTTAAGCATCTCCCCCAGAAAGTTTAGTGGAAGGAAAACATACGGCAGCAAAAGGTGCACAAGCGACAAGAATAACTGCAGTGAAGCAAAGCCAACGCAACCTGGGCTTCCGCTCCACCTCAGCAGAACCCCAGGCTGATTGCCTACATGCCCACGTTGCACAGATGTGCTAATTCACAGGAGCCCAGACCAAGTATCGAGTCTAAAGAAACATTCCAGTTTTCTGAGAAGCAACATTTTGGGTTTTCAATAGCTTTAAGCCATAATCTTAAAGAAAATTAACTGAAACAGCCACTTTCATACTATCACTCTGAGTAGAGAATCAGTACAACATAAAGAGTTGAATCTTTTAAATGAAGTCACTGAACTGGAAACAGGAGGCAACCTGTTTCCTCGCACGCTCTCCTCTGCACTGCTCTAGCTTAAAACAACTTCTACACCGTTATACTGATGTCATTAAATGGTTAGTGTTTAGATGTCTATGGATTAACATATCCCTACGTATCCAGGTCCACGGAATAGCAAACGACACAATAAAGTTTGTGCAGAACATCATCAACACAGAAATCAACAGTGCCACGGACAACCCCGTATCCTTCGCTCTCACGCCAACTAAACCACACATGTCTTCCATAAATTGTGACACTGTTTTAAAAACATTTCTGCATCAAAGTTTCTGTTTCCTCAATGGCCGTACAAGATGGTGTTCGCAGAACGCGGTGAAACCATTTCGGGTGGCAATTTCCACGGGGAATATCCAGCAAAGGTTTGTGGGTGCTAAAACAGCTTTGTGATCTTTTGTGGATTTGATTCACGCCTTACGCCGTCGTTTCTCTGGAAGGCCCTAGACTTCCTGGCCATCGCTGTCCACGAGCTGGCTTCCATCAGCGAAAGGCGGATCGAGAGGTTATGTAACCCCTCGCTGAGTGAGCTGCCTGCCTTCCTCGTTAATGAGGGGGGCCTCAACTCGGGTTTCATGATTGCCCACTGTACCGCTGCTTCTTTAGGTTGGTTTGTGAGTATAACGGATGAAGGGTTTTGATTTCTCTCACGTTAAAATCCCCTTTCAGGTGTCCTGCCAATCCTCAGATCTGTGTAGGAAATTCTTTTATCCTCTATTCCTGTTAGTTTCAGAAAACAAAGTTCTGTGCCACCCTTCGTCTGTGGACTCGCTGTCCACCAGCGCGGCTACGGAGGACCACGTGTCCATGGGTGGCTGGGCCGCGCGGAAGGCCTTGAGGATCGTGGAACACGTGGAGCAAGGTGAAAGGTTCTCTCGGTTCTTAGCCCAACTCGGATGCGTCTGATCGTTTCAACAGAGCAATATCGACAGATGGCAACAGAAGGCTGTGAATCCTGAGTTCAGTGAATCTTAGTAGAGGAGAAAAACCAGCAGACATGATAATAGATTAATATTCAGACAGTCCTCTACACATTTTAATGTATATACTTTTATTCTTTTGAATGGCGTTCCACTTTAAAATCCCAAAAGTTCCCCATCCCCCCTTAAAGTATTAAAAACAGAAGTTGAGTATGAATTTATGGCAAAACTCAGTGATGGATGGCAGGATTTTTTAGAGACAGGGATAGTGAAAGTTGTGTGGAAATGCAAATATGTCTCCTACCTATCCATGCCTGGAGTATACTTCAATCATATTCTCTACTTTTCCATACTTTCCTGACTGTATAGGAACCCTGTTTCAACACGGCTGATCGTGAGCTTAGAACGCATTAAAAGTCCACATTTCAGGTTAATGGAAGCAGATTGGTCAGTTCCTGGTGTGTCTGTCTGAGCCGTAAAATCCCACCTGTGTATGCCGACACCAACCATGCATAAAAAGTGCAACAGAATTTTTTTTTTGCATGTTGGTTTAAAGTAAGTTCACCGAGTTTAGTAGATGTTCAATGAATGCTGCACTTTGCCAAATCTTTGAATCATGCCTCCTTTCTTAGTACATGCCTTCCAAGTGCCCAGACATTTTTTTTTTTCAATCTATGAGCCTTAAGATTTTTTCATTGTTTCTGAATATTTTTTCTTTTAGATTCTGGCTTCTTTTCCACTCATTTCCAGTCCAGTACCTGCTCATAATCAGGGGGCGAAGATTTGCCTTTATGAAGCTACTTATATTTAGTCAATCAGGATTAAAAGACTCTTAAACTCAGGGGGTGAACCAGGGTTGTGTTGACAGCACAGAGCCAATTTATAACAAATAACATCTCTTGGCACCTTTAATGGAGCCCATTTTATTTTTTTTACAAGAATTTTCAAATGTTATAAAACACAAACACAGAAGCTCAGACCAAACAAGGGACAGTTAAAAAATAGAAAAGAAAAAAAGGGAAGCAGACAAATACGAAGTGAAGTCATCGAGTCAATTATACGTAAAACCCTTGAAGCAGAGATGAGAGGCCTGATATACTTCAACAAAGGGTCCCAGGTTCAATAGAAAGTGTCCATGAAAGTGAGAAGCAAACATGTAATCTATTCACTGGGAATACACTCCTGTATCACACTGTGCCATGATTTCTCAGAGGGAATGGAGTCTTTGATCCAAAAAAAGCTATATGTTCTTCCTGGCAGAAAAGGTTAACAGGTTATAAAGTCGGGCTTGATCCGAGGATCTAGGAGGCCCAGGAGGAGATAATTTGGATCGAGCTGTATGGTGGAAATGAAAATATTTCTCATGGCACTTTTCATGAAGCATGTTAAAAAACCCCAAAGATTTCTTAATTTTTTTAATCTAAATTTATGATAAATACATAAGAAAACATTGTCTTAGGGGGATTATTATTATTTTACCAGCAGTGTGGGTATTCTCAAAGGCCTATTTGCTGAAAACATTTGATATAGTTGGTGATGAAGCATCCTGTCACAGGACGTGAGAGATGCTTCAGAGATGCTTATCTTTGATACACTTCTTTTATTGTCTCTGAAAGACATGCCTCTAGGACATATTTCATCAGGTGGACATAGTTATTTCAGGCATGAGACTTTGTTTTTGTCATGATCACCGACACAAAAGGAGAAGCACTAAGTCAAAGAATAAATCTTCGAAAGACCTTCAGGACACCTAAAGAACTATTACTAGAGACCAGCTGAAAAGGGAAGTCTACACTCTTTTCTACCCAAGTATAAAGAACTATAAGGTGGAAGACCTCACTTTCAGTTTTGCTGGTGTAAACTCAAAAGCTTAAACAATTTGTGAAAGCCGGTTTGTGGTTCTCAGCCCAGTGCAACGAAATGACTGAGACCTGGCAGTAAACAGGACGTTGTCGTGTAAATTAACGACAAAGGTGGCATCAGATGCTGTTTGGATTCGGTCATCTTTTTAACAAAAAAAAAAAAAAACAACAACAAAAAACATATGCAGATAAAGATATCCTATACCTTAGCACACTGAACAGATGACTTTTGTGATCAGTTCTTGCCATAGAGCTGCTGGCAGCCTGTCAGGGTATCGAGTTCCTCCGCCCACTTCGTACCACCACCCCGCTGGAAAAGGTCTATGACCTTGTGCGCACCGTCGTCAAGTAAGTCATACCGATCTGGCCATGGCACATGGCTTACAGTACAAAAAAATAATAATTCACAGAGGGGTTAACCTTTGTCTCCTATTTCTCATTTCCTGCTTGTACTGTTGACAGGCCGTGGATTAAAGACCGATTCATGTCTCCAGATATTGAAGCTGTTCACCGTCTCCTACTCGACCAGAAGGCAAGTTCAGAAACATTTGAATTACAAGCATTTTGAGACGCTAAAACCAAAAACCCTTGATGCATTTCATTGGAATATGATATAACAGACCAACAAAAAGTGTTCCAGGATTGTGAAATGGAAGGAAAAGGACACAAAGCTTTTAAAAATCTTTTAAAAAAAAGATTGTCAATTTTAAAAATAAAACTTTACAGTCTAACTTTGAGTTATTTCCTATTTTATCTCAGGTGTGGAACGTGGCCAAGCCTTACATTGAGAAGTATCAGACAGAATACATCCCGGAGTCTCGCCCCGTCTCCCCTACTGCCTTTTCCTTGGACCCCCCGGCATCACCGAGGAAGCGTGTCCGCCACGAGTGAAACCAGGCATCAGATCAACTTCTATTTTTTTAGTTTTTTTGTTTGCCTTACTCTTCTGCTTGACTAATTTTCACTGAACAAAACAGAAACAGAAACTCTGAAGACTAAAGTAAATGGATGAATTATAGGTAAGACCCTGAAGATTCCTCTCATGGAGATATGTTGCTCACTCAGACTTAATGTTATAGATGGTATATTTCTCTTTTTTTAAAAGTTTTCCCCTTCAACAATACAGTAAATCTATGTTACTCTTGGCTATTGTTGCTAAAGTGGCTTTTATAACCATTTTACTGTGTCAGCCTTTAATGATGTAGCAGTAATACCGCTATGATTAAATACTTTTTTTGTGTGTGTAATCATTCACCGGCAGGATGTTGATGCACCAGAAGTCTGTGTTTTAAACTTTATTTCCTTTGTCTGTAGATTCTACAATAATTCATTCACATTTTAATAAATTTTTTTCCCATTCAATCTTTCACTTTACTTCATCATGTTATTTCTGCTATCAGAGCACCTTGGTTTGTAATGTCAATATCAGTAAAAATTCTCCTCATGTCTGTAACTAATTAAATTAAACTATATTCACACGTAGACACAGGTTTACAGCTGATTTATTTCACACATTTTCAATCCAGTACCAGAAGTGGAACAGACATTCTTTGCTGTAGGCGCAACAGTAATATCGATGCAGTATCATAGCAAAATATCAAATCTTACACTGATTACAAGCACATTGTCACAATTGCATCTTCATGCTTTCTTGGGGAATTATTGCATGGATGCCTGTTTATCAGCAAGCAGATTTAAGCTGAAATTCCCCTATTGTGTGGTTATATAGAGTAATTAAAACTGGACAGAGGCCCCTCCATAACTGAATATATGAAACAAGCGTAAAAAAAATCCAACCATTTATTCAGTAGAGGCACATGTTCTCTCTTCAATGATTTCTGCGGGATTTAGATCTGGGGACCAAGGTGGCCATGCAAGTAGGTTGTTTTTGCTTCTAATGAACCATTTGAGCGCTGATTGGAACGAGTGTATCAGATAATTATCCTGCTGAAAGATCCGATGACCACCCCTTTTCAGTTGGGTTTTGTTTTCTAAAGAGGTAATGATGCTGTAAACTCTAACAAGGCTCTCAGGGTCTTTTGGAAGAATAACAAGGTATGTAACGCCGTACTTAACAGTGGGCATGAAGTACTCTTTTTCTACTTCAGGTCAGACCAGAGTGTTTGTTGCCACAAAGCTACATTTTAGAGTCATCTGACCAAAGCACATGGTTCCAATTAAAGTCCCAACCGTGTGTAGTAAACCACACATGTTTTTATTTGTGATGATACGACAGACGTTTTTTTTTTTTTTTTTCTGGCATGCCTCCCAAACGACATGTTGGCATGTAGATGGTGAATATGGTGTCTAGTGACTTCAAGATGCTGCGATTTGCTATAGTTCCTTTGCAACAGTGTCGGTGATTGCGTTACCTCTTCCTTTCCCGTCCTCCTTACTGTGAGCAGCAATACAGGAGGACACAATAAAAACCATTAGTTTTTGCCATGCTTTGCTTAGCACAGTTCTAGTTAATTTAAACATTTTTTAATCATTAAACAGTGAAAGGTCTGACATGAACGGTGCTCTGGGTGAGCCCTTTGTTCTGCTGGCCCCAACTCCAAACCTCCAGTTAAACTGAAGATATGAAATGATGTAGCTAAAAGTAGTGCTCAGTCGCTCCAGCGAAAAGATGAGAAGAAGCCCCAAGATAGCTGGGGCTCCACCCCATGTGGGCTCAATGTGAATGACAGAGAACACAGCCTGACCTGGCTGCTTCGGCTCCACCGTGTGGGATGTGCCGTGTCATCCTCACGGAGAGGACTTGGATCAAATAACAGAAGCATCAGAGATTATATAAACTTCCTAACTGATTCGTATATGATAAAAATAACTGAATATTCAACAGTAGACACATTACTTACCGAAATCGAAAACAGTTCACCTACGACACACTCTGGACTCAGGACAGCAAACCTTCAAGAAGTAGAAGTAATAATTTTTGGACCAATAGAGGAGAGATCAAAAGTTAGCACACAGCTTCAGTCGCTTCAGCTAGGAACCACTGATCAGGCCCAAAACCTGGGTGTAGTGATGGACTCAGACCTGAACCTTCAAAAGCATCTAAAGACAGTTACAAGGTCGGCTTTTTATCACCTGAAGAACATTTCCAGGATTAAAGGACTAATTTTTCAGCAGGATCTGGAAAAACTAATCCATGCGTTTATTTTTAGTCGAATTGATTACTGCAACGGTGTTTTCACAGGTCTGCCTAAAAAGTGGATCAGACAGCTGCAGCTGATCCAGAACGCTGCTACCAGCGTCCTCACTAAGACTAAGAAAGTAGAGCACATCACCCCAGTTCTAAAGTTCTTACACTGGCTCCCTGTATCTCAGAGAATATCATTTAAAATACTTCTGTTAGTCTATAAATCCCTAAATGGCTTAGCACCTAAATTCATCACAGACTTGTTATCAGCGTATAAACCCTCCAGACCACTAAGGTCTTTTGGCTCCAGCCTACTCTGCATACCTAGAACCAGAACTAAACAAGGAGAAGCAGCATTTAGTTCCTATGCTCCACTTATCTGGAACAAACTTCCAGAAAACTGTAAAAGTGCTGAAAGCCTGAGTTCCTTTAAATCGAGATTAAAAACACATTTGTTTAGAATTGCCTTTGAATGTTCAAGTTAAACTGTTTTACTGTTTTCAAATGTTCTTTTTTTGTTTCTACATTTCTACTATCCCTACTTGCTTTTATACCTATATTTTAATCATGTAAAGCACTTTGCATTGTCTCTGTACTGAATTGTGCTATATAAATAAATTTGCCTTGCCTTGCCTTGCCTTCAACATCAATCTGACGGTACTGTGGCGGCAGGAGGAGAGTTGAGATTCAGCTCCAAAAGATTGACCAGTCCCGGTGATAGGCTATTGAATTATTGCAATACATTTTATACATCAAATTACAAATAAAGGCTCACTAATAATGTTAATTTATTGAACAGAAAGTATTCACATCGATCCATCAATGAGCTAATGAGGCCAACCAACACCAAACGGTCGCACACTATTCAGCAGAACGTGAACGTAAAGTGTGCATTTCCAGCATTTTGATTGCAAATAATAATTTTTTTTACTTCAGTTTCAAAATAGTTGACAAACTGTGAATCACATAGATTTGAGCATAAAACAAGAAATTATAATGTATTATGACAAAGAATACAATTAGTAGTCAAATTCAGCTTGTGCTCTTGTTTATTGATAGAAAAGTGTAATGATCAGAGCAAGCGGACCCAGAACTCAGCCAGACCAGCAGAGGTTTCTTTAAAAAGAAGGATCTTTAATAACAGAAATCAAAAACCCAAAAATCCTGTTGCAACAAAAATGGCAGAAATCCAAAAAGTCCAGTTGGGCAGGCAGGGCAGGAACAGCAATTTCAATTCCTTTTGGGAAAGGAGAAGGGAAATCACTTATTAAAAGTAAAGAAATGGAGGAATGGCAAAAAATATGGAATGAAGATAAGAAAGGGAGAAGATTATATGAAGTTCAAAAGTCAGTTCAAATTTGAAGCATTAATGAAAGAAACAGAAGAGAAGAAATAATAATTAGTAGATTAAGAATAGGTCATACCTAATTAAATGACATGCTTTATTTAATAGGAAGGAAAAATAGTGATAAATGTGAGAGATGTGGAGAAAAAGAAAATGTAGAACACATACTGATGAACTGTAAGTCATATAAACTTGAAAGGGAAGAATTAAAGAGAATAGTTAGAAGTATAGGGCATGAATGGAATCTTAAAGGTATATTAGGAAATAAAGGAAACATAACAGATATTCATAAATTAAGGAAAGCATTGTTTATTTATCTTAAGAATACAAAATTAAAAAATAGAATCTAATAGATGTGAAGTAACACTACTACACACTCATGTACAGTAGGTGGCGGTATGCACCTTAAAGTTGCTTGTGACCCACCATAATAGAAAAGAAGAAGAAGAAGAAGTAATCAAAGGAAGGGAAGTGAAGCTAAGAAGGACTGAACAGAACACAAGCATATAACGCAAACTAGAACTAATACTAGGATAAGAACCATGACAAAGTACAGAATAGAGACCACTAAGAGAAAAACTCATGACAGGAAAAACTACAACCGTACACAAGCTATAAAAGAATCCAAACAAGACAGAAACCAAAAACTGAGGCAGGAGAGAGGCCTAACTGATTAAAAAACAAACCAAAACAAAACCCAGAATATGACAGAAAAAGTGTCCACTACAGCTGAGAGGCCAGCAGACACTTTTATCCCAACCACAAAAGTGTTTGTGTGGGTATCATCTTCCTATGGTAAGGTGTTTTTCATCTACAATTGATATGCTGGTGAAGATTCTCGGTCATCCGGGTCATGATCAATCCAGAAAAAAAGCTTTGAAAACAAACTGAGTGAGGCAAAGAGGGCACAGCTTATAGGTCATGGCTGGACAGCTCTGACTGAGAGGCAGCTGGATCGGCAAATAACAAAACAAGAGTTAGAGCTACACTGCAGGAGGAGAAGAGCGAAACCATCCAGCTGTTGGATCAGCTGATTAACCATCAAGAAGGGACGGGTCGAGCTGCAGACCCTGCGCTGTGCCAGAGGGTCAACATCTTTGGAGTCTTTCCACTGCCATTTAAAGCGGTTCATTCCAGGTAAATCCAGTTTAATAATGCTCCTTAAGTTACAACAAATGCTTTGTTTTTTCCTGTGCTAATGATTGGTATTTATTCAAGGAAACAGTGCCAACACCTTGAACTTCCAGATCTACCTTTTGGATGGGCTACATCGCTGGAACCACAACAGGGCGGCTGCTGCTGTGGAGGCAGAAACCTCTGGTTTACGCACCTACTCTGGTGAACTGGTTCATAGTGTCAACATCGATTACGAGAGAGTTTTTGGTAAGAAGCTGCTCCCTTCTTTTACACCACCTGCAAAATATACAGGTTTCAACACAAAGTATCATGCTCATTGTCCTGTATTTAATTTTTTTTTTGTAATCCAAAATTGGTTATGCAATTTCAGGTGAACTGATTGGAGTGCAGTACCTACTGAGGCAGAGAGACAAACCACTACAGGATATGGCACCAGATTCTGAGGAGGCAGAGACATTGCTGGAGCAAATAGAAATGCAACAGCCAGTGGAGGCTGATGAGGGCTTGGAGGAACTTGACTGTATGGAGGTCACACTAGCAGATATGCTTTTGGACACATCCAGTAGGATCTCTTTTCCTGCCTGAGCTCCTGCCTCCGTCTTCTGCTGTGCCCCAGGCTACTGTTTCATTCGGGTTACCTGGGCTAACTACTTCTGAACAAATTGTAAGTTAAATATCAGTGTGTTTTGAAAATTGTTCATGGTTTATCTTTTTGAGATACTTGATGCAGTTTTTCTCCACAGGCTGTCGATGAACACAGTAGGACAGGACTGGATCGGGTGGATGAGCTTGCAGAGTACCTGGTGGAACTAAGAAATGAAAAAGGCCTAACAATCGCAAACCAGCAGGCCGCCACCATTGTGGGTCTTTGGCAAAACTTGGACAAATATGATAAAGACCGGATTGTGTATGCTGCACGACACCAGAAACGACAGCTTACAGGTCGATTTAGGTCCCCCCCCCAAAAAAAAGGCTGTTTATGCAGGCGTTGAGAGCACAAAAAGGCATGTTCTTGGTTCTTTTGGTTCTGCTGCTCAATGGCCAGATTATAGCCGCCTAGTTGAGATGGTTTTTATCAGGTTGTGCAACATTCATAGTAGCCCCAAAAAAATTGGAAACCAAACCTTTTCAAGATGGTCATTAATTCTAAATGATTACAAAAAGATTCAACAGCTAATTTTGAATAACGGCATTATTATGAAAGACACAACCCTCCAACTTGTAACTGTAAATAAGACCAAATCAGACCATATTCAACCAAAACCGCCTGCACCTAACCAAAATAATTTTTACATGCCACTCCAAATACCACCAACCGCTGCAGCAGCTAGCAATTTGCCACGACTTCTGCTGCCCTCCCCCACTGCACCAAACGTTATATGCCCAACATATTTTCAGGGAACCCCTACATCTCCTACACAAACCCAAAACACAGCCCAAAAAGAGAAGCGCCAATACAGAAGAACAGTCACATCCAACCGATGCACTAAATGCGATGAGCCACGCACCACAGAGACCGGCCATAGCCAATACAAAGGCAGGATTTACTGCCCAAACACAGAGACACTAACCAAAGAGCAGTGGCTCAGACAGATCAGAAGATAAAGGAGTGAAGCTTTTTCACAGTGTTTTTTTAAGATTTTTGTATTTTTATTTAATTATTATGCATACATACATTTATTATATATTATTTATTGTATATATACTTTAGATATTATGTCTTTATACTAATTATATAATATTAATATGGCTATACACTAGGACATTATGTCTACATGCTATATAATTGTTATGTCTATACACTATATATTATGTTTATAAACTACTTACATAATTGTTATGTCTATACACTGTATATATATATATATATATGTGTGTGTGTGTATATATATATATATATATATATATATATATATATATATATATATATATATATATTGTCTCTATATGCTATAATTGTCTATACACTAATTATATAATGTCTATACACTAATTATACAATGTCTATACACTATGTGTATATACGTAATTTATTTATATATTTTACGTATATATAAGAATGTTACGGGGTGTTTGTGTATACATTGAATTGTTTTAAATAAAAGAAAAAAATACAATAACTCATTTCATTGGCCTCTTTGTTTAGATATGTCCTGATAATGACTGTAATTTGCTCTAGAGCAAAAATACATCCAGTACACCAATAAATCCTAATAGATTGCAGCATACTCTACATTTGATTAAATTGAGATAACCAGTGCAAGAAATGGACATTGATTTTTGCTGAAATTTCCTGTTTGATAAAACTGGGTCCTAAATACAGAGTTAATTGGCAAGACTTTGTGCCCAAAAGTGCTTATTTTTGGTATACATTCAAGAGTTATGTTATGTGTCTCCTGCCTGGTTAACTAATTGAGTCCAAAAAAGAAATCATGTTTAGATTACATTATTTTATCAGTCTATAGATCAATGATTGTGTGTCACTTTGTGAGGTTGTAAAATTTAGCTTAAATTTTTAAAAACGCTCCACAAATTACAGAAGGCTAATTTATGTGTTAAAAGCCAACAAATTAAGCTGTTTTAGTGGCAACAAAAGTGTACCACAGCGGGATTCGAACCCGCGTTCAGGGTACTTCTCCCCCTCCCCCGCAATTCTTCCCCATTTTATACGGACGATAGTTCCCCTGTGTCTAGTTCAGTTAAACTGGGATTGACCTCGCCCTACGATTGGCCGCCAAAATATTGACCTCGCCCTACGATTGGCCGCCAAAAGATTGACCCGCGCGTCTGATTAGCTAGGGAAAAATGGACTCCCGGTGGCTATTGGTCACCATACGCAGTCCTGCGCTCCTCAGGTGCATGGAGTCAGAAAAAAAAAAATTGGTCTCCTTCGAGCCGGATTCGAACCAGCGACCTAAGGATATCAGCTGTTTGCCGCTACAGTCCTCCGCTCTACCAACTGAGCTATCGAAGGGACGCTGCAACACACTCTCAAATACATTGCCATATTCAAGCTTTTATGTATATTTTGTTAGGTGTATCGTAAACGCTAAACCCATAAGACAAGCTTATCCATAAATCTTAGTCGGTGAACAGTATCTAGCCGGAAGCTAACTAAAGCTAGCTTCTGCTCCGGTGAATTTGGCTGGCGTGCGTCCGATGAAACCAATAAATGAAACGCGAGCGGCCAACAGCGCCTCCTCCCTCAAAAACAGCCCCATTCACAACCTCTCTCAAACTCATGTTAAAAGAGTAGAACTATAACCCATAATAAAGAGCACACCATTACCACACAACAGCACTAAAGCAATCCGACCAATGTGGCAACACTTTTTCCTGTCTATGCTTATTTAACGGGGGATTTTAATTATCGTGTGTGACATCTTACCCAGTCCGAAGGCAGGAAAAACGTAACAATACATTTTGTATAGCTTTCTAACTCGAGTAAGGATGGAAAATTTGACTATGAAAAATGTTTTGTGATTCCTGAACTTTTGTCTTGTCCAACATTTGTTTGTCTAGAGCTATGTAAACTATCATTTCTTACACCGATTTATATTTACACAGCTTTTTGGGCTTTCTTTGTGAGTCACACAGGGAACTCGCAGATATGTGCATCTGGGGCATCACGGTTAAAAGGCTGCCTTATATAACCACTAGGTGGCGATATAAAACTGTTTTTGAAACATTTCAACTTGGGGACCTTTTTTTTTTCTTCCACCTGTAACATTAAGATAACAAGAAGACCCTTAAAATTTAGGATGGTATGTAGGGCTGTGTATCGTAAGTTAATATAATCATTATAGTGCTTGTAATGTGTCATAATCATCCACCAAAACAACAGCAACAACAAAACAATCAAAAACACGTGCTTTCATGACACCTACACAACAAAAACATTATTTTTACCTGCAGTACTGGCACCTGTCATAAAGCTGGGATGAATTTTGAGGCAAACAAGTAAATTATGTGTTTAAATAACATTTAAGTAACACTGTAGAGCTGTGCATTGAAACAGTTTAAATGACTTTCATGATTAACAGCTGCAAGACGGGTTATAATGTATTTAGACGTGGCTGTATAGAGTCGGTCATGCTCTGTGTGTACAGTAGTGACATACGGGGCATTTTTTTGTTGTTGTTTTTCTATGAAAGACACACCAGAATTAAATGATCAGAACTACTTGATGTTATGTGTTACGCTGATAAGACATACAAACTCAATTTCTAGATGAATTTGGACACAACCAAATTCATCCGCAACCTGTCCAAGGTGCACCTTGCCTCTCGCCCTTTGTTTACTTGATATGGAAACCAGCCTTTTGATGTGAGGCTTTCAAGCTTTATCACACATTCACAAACCAAAACATAAAAAATTTGAGTTATTAACAATTTACTAATATAAAAATTATAAATTATAATAAATGTATAATTTATTTCTGAACTGTACAGCAGTACCAGTAGAAGACGTTGTTGTGAACCGGGGATGGTGCAAACACTATGCACAAAGGCATCGCCTGGGATTGGAGGTCACAAATGTTTTGCTGTAGAACAATAGTGCTAAACACCAAGCTGTGTTGCTCCCATTATTAAGGGAATTTTATTTTGAGAAATTCTACTTTTGTTCAAATCTTCAAAAAAATAATTAAAGCAACGGATTAATTCATAGAATAAAAATAAAATCCTTTTAGGTTACTTTACTTTCGTTTCTGTTTCTGCAAACATTTCTGGGAGTATTTCAAAGGACAGATTAAAGTTTTGTGTTGCACTTAGTTTGTAACAAAGAACTGAATGACACAAATTCCACTGTTATTAGTAGGAAATTATATTTTACCATTAATATCAATGTCTTCCATAAGACCACATGACACAGGCTCTTCAGCAATCTGCAGGACTTCCACAATGACAGATAATTTGGGACGTATGGATGAAGTTGCAAATGGCTGAAAAACTGTTAAAGCTTCACTTTCTCTGAAGTGAAATCGGGCGTCTGCCCAGTCATCTGTTCCTCTTTAGCGAACAGTAAGGTTGAAAGATGAAATTAAACGACAGGATGTACTTGACAGGAAGTGTATAATATAATTGACTTCAAGCATTATCGCTGAAGCTGCATGATAGGGAGAGTTGTATTTCTGTTTACCTAAAAAAGAAGACTAGGTTTAAATTATCTGTCCAAAACAATATGGCATTTTATGACTGGCAGTGTTAATGTTATACTGACATCAGGGCGACAGCTGCTAACGATAAGCATCATAAAATGAGATGAGAAGAAGAAAGCTCTGATGCTCGGCCTGTGGTTGTGTCGGCATTCTTCTCTGGATGTAGCGTGTCTGGCTTTTTGTCTAGCTTCTGCAAAAGTGCAGACAGATTACCCGCTAGGGTTCAGAGAGCTGACGGTTCAGGGTGACAAGGCCGCGTGGAGGGGGAGGGAACCATCGCCTTTTACAGTCTGGAAATAAAGCTGGCCAGTAGGACCCATGTCTGACATCTCATTGAGGCATTGCATGAGGAGACCACTGCAACCCGACTGCTGATGCCTGGTGCAGGGAAACCCTAGAGAAGCTACAGAGATTTTAATAGAAACATCCCATGTTAGAATTTCCTGTTACTGACTGAACTTTCCTTTCTGTAATTTAATGGCTCAGAATAACGGGCCTGGTTTTAGTACAATATTAACTAAATTAATTATGCTACTTAGGGTGGTTTGAAGCAGCCTCCTGCAGTAGTTGAGATTTTTTAAATACAACCAAGATCGAGGTCTTTGGAGACAACAAGGCTAACAGAGTTGTATCATGAATTTTTAGTCCATGTGTGTTTGGGGTAATTAATGTGTGTAAAAATGGACATGTAGTTACCTAGATGTATTCTAACGGAAAACTGTGGACACAAATTTTTGTAATCCTGACAAGCTAAGAAAAAAGATAATCAACACCACTGATGTAAGCGCACCCCTTACCATTACAGAGCCACCGCTGTGCTTTTTAGGCGCATGTATTTAAAAAGAAAAATCACAGTTTTTGTTTTCTCCTGACCTCATTACAGAAAATTCAAATATGGATCCATTTCTCCCTTCCTGATATCATCCAACACTGATTTGATTAAAACAAATTTTAAAAGTAGCCAAGGTCATATCTTATGAACGGTTTGAAAAAATATAAGGAGATGTCACTTAATATAAAGAAAATGTAAAAAAGTGGTTCTGATTATATATTGGTTATATCTTTAGAGGTTCTTGAACAACTTTTTACTGAATCTCTTTGAAATGTTTTGCACTAAATCAAATTACATCAAATCAAACATTTCACAACATTTTAATTGGTGAGTTGCAGAGTTCGGTGTTTGATCTGATTGATGTTCAACAAAACTATGCCATCTTTATTAATACATTTTGGCTGTTGCTTTAATTGTAACAGTGATATTCAACTCCTTGCAATTTGTCTTCTTAATATGGGTAAATGAAGACTGTACCAGGAAAAAAAAGGACACACAAAATTGTCAGGAGATTAGGAGAGTAAAGGAAGTTGCTTGTAATGTGTACAGCTCTCTTTCAGCCAAGGGAATTACAACCCAGATCGGCCAAGATTGGACATCCTTCCTGAGACAGTCTTTGTTGTGATTCCTTGGAATTTGAGAAAGACGAAGAAGAAGAAAAAAAGACGTCTGCTGTGTGACAAATGATCTGGGAAACACTGAAATGTACCATGTAAATCTAGAAAAACTCCAAGATCAGGATTGAAGGATCACTGTGACGAGAGTTGCAGAATGCCAGGAATGTCAGGGCCTGGATGGAAAAGAATGTGAATGTTTATGAAGCCTTATGTTTATGATTAATAAAACCACTGTCTGAACAAACCCAGGCTCTGAATTCAAACTGTATAAATTATTTTGACAAATCTTTTTTTTTTTTTTTTTTTTTACTTAATCAGGTGAAGCCACTTTGAATGAATAAATAAGCCAGAAAGCATGCGCGCAGCTGCGTGATTAACAGGTCAAGGGTTGTGCAGCTCCCCAGATCCAGAGCGGTTGTCTGAGGAGGCAGACGAGGCGTGGTTAATAAATGCCAGGTAGTCCTAATGATATGTTTCAGGAATGTGGAGGCAATCGTCATGTCTCAGTTAATGTTTTATACCTCCAGTAGCAGTCCTGAAGCTTCTTTTTACAGCAGGTTGTCCTGCGTTGTGCTGGAACGTACTGTTCTATCTAATGTTACAGACTATTTTAAATAACATGGGGGGCAGGACAGACATGATACAATGCTTTTCAAAGGTATAACTTTCTCACATTCTGTCACATTAAAGCCACAAACCTCAATGTATTAGTCTATATTTGGATTTAATGTGAGGAGGAAAAATATACAAGATTTAAATGTTTTTATTTCTATATTTTTTTTAACAATTAATCTGAAAGGTGTGGCGTGCATTTGTGTTAAGGCACCCTGAATCTCCACATCAGTTTAAAGTCTTCCGCAGCCTCTAATTGTCCTCATCCTAACTTGTTTGAGTTTTGGGATTCCTTTTATCTGTGTTTATTCACAATTTTTGATGTTTTCTGGCTGCTACCATTTTAGTTCATACTTTTGTGGGTGAGCCCATACAGCATTATTTCTTAGATTTCTTGCACGTCTTTTTCTCTTTTCAGTTCTTTTTCATTACAGTCCTCCGCTCTGATTGCTCTCACCTGTTACTGCCTTACCTTTCTCCACATGCCCCCCTTTGTATTTAAGCTCCCTGGTTTTGTCTACTCGTCGCCGGTTTTTTATTCAGGTCGAGACCTGATGTCCAGCTGTTCTCCTCTGGATTCTGTATTACCCTGATGTTTGACCGCTAGTTTGTTCTACCTGTTGTTCCACTCGTGACTACTTTTGTAAGTTTGTTCTTTTATTATTAAATCTTCCTTTTACCCCATTCTGCGCCTGGGTGCTCTTTCAACCACACCATGAAACCTCCAGGTTTTCTTCCAGGATTGCCCTATATTTATCTCTTTCCATCTTCCATTCAACTCTGATCATCTTCCCTGTCCCTGCTGAGGAAAGATATCCCTGCAACATGATGGTGCCACCCACCATGTTTCACCATCGGGATAATGCGTTCAGTTTGATGTGCTGTGTTGGCATTTTGCGTGCTTGCCAGGAAGTTTTTTTCACCTGACCGGACCAGGTTCCTGTGGAGCCTCGAAAAGTGTGTGATTTTCTTTAATAATTTTCCAGGTCTGGATGGTTAACATGTTACCTGTCAGAATTTGGGTTTTTGATTTACTGACTAAATATACACGTATTAAAAAATGTAAATCTTACTTTTGTACTCCAGAGACATTCAGATTGTGGTGTTGTATTAGGTCTTGTAAAAAAAAAAAAAAAAAAGCTAAACAATTCAATAAAACTTTATGTTTTGGACTTTCTACAGACTGTGCTTTACAGATTCTGCATTTATTGTAGGATATTCCAATCCTTATTTGATAAGTGTAAATATTACAGAAGTCATAATAGTGTTTGTAGAAATTAGCTTACATGCCAAAAAAGCCACAAGACAATATCAATCCTCCAAAAAATAAATAATCACAAGACAGTTTTTAGCATTGTGCTGTGTTATGTGGAGGGATCAAACTTCTACTCAAACATTTTTATTGAATATTTTTTCCACTGAATATAAATACCGCAGAAAATGACCCAAAAATGGGACTGTCGATTGGACAGGATCTCCCACCTGAGCTGTTGATCTCTGCAGCTCCTCCAGAGTCAACACGGGACTCTTGGGCTGTTTTTCCTCACTAATGCTCTTCCCAGTTGGCCTGTCAGTGTAGGAGGACATCTGTGCTTTTGCAGAGTTGAAGCTGTGCAACACACTTTCCATTTTCTGATGATAGAACAACAAGTACTTAGTCAGATGCACAAAGCGTTAAACATTGTATTGCATTCTCTTCGTTGGTCTAGTGCAGGGGTTCCCAAACCTTCCAGCCTGCGACCTCCAAAATGACAGTGCCAGAGATGGCGACCCCCTTTGTCGGATGGATTACGAGAATAAAGTCGTAAATTTACGAGAATAAAGTAGTATTTTGTAAGTACTCTTACAATCCGACAATCACTTTGGGAATCCCAGTCTTATCCCAATAAGTGTTTCCCTGAAGTGTTTGCAAGGTGATAGACAAGATCAAGGGGAGTGAACACTTTTTGCTTGACCAGTTGTGCTAAAGTTCTTATTTGAAGTCTTATTATAAGAGGTGTAGTAGGAGGGATCTGAGGAGGGTGGAGCTAATGTCCTTAAAGTGCCCAGTGTCAATGAAACTTTCCACGGAGTACCCTAAAGTGCGTGGGATGATGGCGTGACGTGAGAACAAGGACCTCCGGAGGTCTGAGGCAATATAAAGATTAACGATGATGACATCTTCCCCCAGATAGACGTGAGCTCAGTGCGGCGAAATGCTGCCGATATTTAGAAACTATTTGTGTAAACCAACAAGAGGCATGCAATTAATGAGTTGTTTCCCTAAACCGAGCCCGTAAATGCTCTGCAGCGGATTATTTCCCGGTCGGTGGAAGTTCACAGCTCCTACAGGATGAGACTGGGGGCTCTCTTAGTTTTTATTTTGATGTGGGCATCTTCCTCTCTGTCAGCCGGTGAGTTACAGACTTTAACTGGTTGATCAAACTTTTTAGACACATTTTTTTCTTTCTTTCGCTGTTGTATAAAATGCAGCCATCCGCTCCCTCTGTATTTATATCCCCTCTTTCTCTCACCAGGACCGTCTAATGTGAGGGACGCAGGTCCACAGAGGCGCTGCTTCCACCGAGCCTGCAACCCCCGCATCGGTAACCTGGCTCTGGGCAGAGTGCTCAGCACGCAGTCCGTCTGTGGCTCCAACTCTTCGGAGCGCTTCTGCTTCTTTAAGCAGTCCGCCCGGCCCCGCGGCAAGCAGTCCTGCTCTGCGGCTAAATGCGCCCGCTGCGACGCCGCCGCGCCCGGCCAGGCGCACCCGGCTGCGGCCATGAGCGACTCCTCTTTCCGCCATCCGGATACCTGGTGGCAGTCAGCCGAGGGGGTGGAGGAGGAGACGCTCCAGCTGGACCTGGAGACGAAGTTCCTCTTCACTCACCTGATCCTGGTGTTCCGCTCCCCGCGCCCCGCTGCCATGCTGCTGGAGCGCTCCCAGGACTTTGGACGCACCTGGAGGACCATCAGATATTTTGCCCATGACTGCAAGAGGATGTTCGGCCTCGCAGAGGGTTTACCTGTCGGGGAAGACGCGGCGACCTGCACCTCCAAATACTCAGGAGCTTTGCCCTGCACCAGAGGAGAGGTGAGGGTCTCTGTGGCAAGACACGCAGCCGGAGTGGGCCAAAGCAGACCAACGAGATATTAAACACAGCAAATGACAAAATGCAACCAAAATATCGCAATTCTCCAGTTGACTTTGGTTAAAAGCCATTTAACAACAAAGGCAAGAGCCGTCGCTGAGATTTCTCAACTTCTAAACCTAATATTAGATTTTTTCCCCCTATTTATGTTTCTAAAAAGCTAATTGAATGTGAAGGGAAATGTGCGCATAAAGAGACAGAAGAGTTCTAAAAACGGTATGACCCTTAGTCGCGTTATGGTGAACAACTGCACACAGACATTACATACACAGTACATATACATTCAAATATACATTCTCAAATGTATATTTTTGTCGTAAAGCTGTAAAACGTAGATTCCCCCTCAGCCAGATTTATTTTTACCAGCTATTAGTTTCTCTGGGTTGGGGGTCAGTCTCTGCCTCAAGCGAAGGAGTTTGGCGTCTTGCTCAGAAGTGATGAGAGGATGGAGCAGGAGATGAATGGATGGTCTGGGGCTGCGCCTGCGCTGCTCTGGTCTGTTGTGGTGAAGAAAGAGCTAAGCCAAAGAGCAAAGCTCTGTCAGTCTACCGATCCGTCTACGCCCCTCACCTATAGCCATATGGATCATGACCGAAAGACAGAGATCTTGATGCAAGTGGCCAAAATGATTTTCCTCTTGCGGATGGCTGGGCTCAGCATTAGACATAGAGTGAGGAGCTCTGTTATCTGGGGGGAGCTCAAAGTAGAGCTGCTGCTTCTCCGCATCAAAAGGAGTCAGTTGAGGTGGTGTTGGGTATCTGATCAGGATGCCCCCTAGGCACCTCTCTTTGGGGTTTTCCAGATACGTCCCACTGGAAGTAGACCCTGGGGAAGACTCAGAACTTGCTGGAGGGACCATATATCCCGTCTGGCCTGGGAATGCCTTGGAATCCTCCAGAATGAGCTGGAGGATGCTGCTGGGGAGAGAGATGTCTGGGTTTCTCTTCTGGACCCATTGGCCCTGTAACACGATCTCAGATAAGCAGAGGACAATTAATGGATGGATGGATGGTTACTAAGCTTGATTTGCTATTCAAAATAATTAACTAAATCATTCTCAAAATCCCATATACTCCAAAAAGATTTCATTAAGACAGTGCCTCATAAAGGTATTCATTGACCTTGAAACTTTGCACATTTTGTCTTGTTACAACCACAAAATGCAACATATTCTATTAAATGTGATCTGATAGATAAAATGTAGCACATCACTGTGATGTGTCTCCCTTTCTTTTCCAAGTATAATAGAAGGAATTCATGACTGAACATTTTTGACAAAACTCTAAACCAGATGATGTGTATGTGCATTCAGCCCCCTATGTTGATATTTTATAAAACCACCTTTTGCTCCAACGACAGTAGAAAGTCTTTTGAACTATGTCCCTTCCAACTCTGACCAGAGACTGGCATTGTTGCCCATTCAGCGTTGAGCTAAAAACTAATTAAATCTAATTGAATTTAAAACCTGAGTCACAGCACTGTTTGATTCACTAGCAGGACGCAGATGACTGCACATGGACCATACATTTAAATCTTTGTTTTGCTCCAGAGAACCCCAGAGCTTGTGGTAGGGTTTTGGTTCAATAAGGGAATTATTAGCCTGTTGATGTTCACAATTGGGGTCTGGTCATAACAAGTATGGGATCATACTGACTTAATGCTCTTCCACTAACAGTCTAGATTGTCTTGATATTCCCTAACATCATTAATATTATGAGCTGATCCAGTCCCTTCTCCCCCCCCCCATGCACAGATTTACTTGATATTTCAAAGAGCTTCACCTACATCTGATGTGTGCACAACTCCACTGCTCATTCCCTGTGTGCTTATTGATGGAAAGTATCTTCTCAAGCCCAGCTCAAATCTGCCATCTTGCTGTGTATTAGAAACATAAAAGTAACACACACAAGTTCTTCAGTAAAGAAGTATGTCGTCAAAAGCTCGTTTTGTTTGATTCATTCAGTTCAAAAAGGGAAAGTCACGTTTCACATGTCCGTTTCTGTTCATTCTGAAGTTGCATGGCTTAGGGCTAATCAAAATCCAAACTTCAGTTTCTAAGAAAAATCGGAAATGTCTATATAAGACCAATAAAAACTATTTTCATACCGTGGAGTCAATCAAGAACCATGATCATTAAACTAGTTAATGGTAGTTTAGGCAGCGTGGACAGGTGATGCGGACCAGCATCTCCGTACAGCTTCCAACTTCTTCGAAACGACTCACTAGACCCTATGCAACTTGGATTTCTGAATGAAGTTTTAAAAAAAAAACTTCATAACAAAAGATCACTGAGCACAAGTCCGATCTTCTTTTGCGAAGTAAGACACTTCTGGAGTTGTCTCTGGTTCAGGGGTGGCTTAGCACAAGGTATGTGACAGTCGTAGCCCTTTTCCTGGACACATCAGTGGGTGGTCATTCCTCAAGCTCTTATTGCAGCCACAGGTCATGCATTGGGAATACTTTCGAGTGACCTATGGTTCTCAACCCTTTCAATACCTATCCATGTTGCTTGTGAATATTTCCCTACCACACCTTTTCCTTCCACTGAACTTTCCCTCTAGGCTGGATTGAGCTCCATGGACAGCAAGCCGCTGAAGCAAAGTGTTTTTTCTGGCTTGTACCGTAATTTTCTGAGGAACTGCATTTTGGATTTTCAATTACTGTGAGCCATAACCACCAAAATTTGTTGGACTCACAGTTTAACAAATCTCTATAAAGATTTCAACTTGCATTTGATTTCAGAAATATTCTAATTTGCTGACATGCAGGTATATATTTCTATTGGAGCTTGTTAAGTATTTTTTTTTAGAAAAATATCAGCCGCTATTTTGGGGGCAGAAAATCGAAACCGGATGGATGTTTTTTATTTGATGGGTCAAGAAAAGAGACCCGATTTCCTTTTTCATGGTCACGCTTATTTAAAGTTTCTTGAAGCAGTTTGTAAGAAAGGTTTTCATCTTGCCCTCTGCTTTATTCTTTCAGGTAATCTATCGAGCCCTGTCGCCTTGGCACTCGGTGGATCCCTACGGACTGGCCGCTCAGAACCAGCTCGCCGTCACCAACCTGAGAGTTCGTCTCTTGCGGAGACAGCAGTGCCCGTGCCAGGCCAAACGTCGTGGAGCTGCAGCTCTCCCGATGGAGCACTACGCTATCTACGATTTCATTGTCAAAGGCAGCTGCCTGTGTAACGGACATGCCGATCACTGCGTGCCAGCTCAGGGCTATCGACCAGGCCCGGAGAAGGCCAGTAGCATGGTGAGTTTAGATTTAGCCGACACTGACTCTGCTCTAGGGCCGATATGTGTGTGCTGCCTGAGCCTGGAGATGAAGTACAGACTTAATGTCAAGCCACTGTTTTACCTACCATTACAGGGATTTAACGATGTGGAAACCTCAATTATAGTATGGAGCCTAAGACTTTAACAGCCTATAATCTCAGGTATTTTATTCTCTGCTGTGTAGGAGGAGAATAAAAGGAGTGGTTTATTGCCAACAAACCTGAAGGGGTTTAGACATGTTAGGCTGCCTTTTAAATTCAGTGTTAGCGTGCACTTAAATGTTGCAACACTGCAGAAGAAGGGCAGCTGTTCTAAAATTTAAAGCAAAGCTCTATGAACACTGCAAAAACGGGTCTAGAAATACGTAAAATGTTCTTAAAGTTAGTGTATTTGTCCTTGATTTGAGCAGGTAAAAAAGATTATTTGCCAATGGAATGAGTATTTTGACCCCCAAAATAAGATAATTAGACATCCTGCACTTGAAATAAGGTGATGGAGATGAGTTGTTCCTATTTTAAGTGCAAAAAATCTTATTCCATTGGCAAATAATGTTATTTACCTGCTCAAATCAAGGACAAATACACTAATTTTAAGCACATTTTACTTATTTAGTTCCGTTTTTGCAGTGAAGTAGGCGCACATGTATTCTGATTGCGCCGCTTCTTCCAAAGGCCTCATTTCTAGACACTGTTCTCATTACCCACTAATAATTTTCGCTCATTGTGTTCCATCGGCAGGTCCATGGCAAATGTGTTTGCAGACACAACACAGCCGGCGACCACTGCGAGCGCTGCGCTCCTCTCTACAATGACCTGCCATGGCAGGCGGCCAACGGCATCATGGGTACACCACATGCATGCCAGAGTGAGTGATGAGGCGAGAAAGTCAAAAGCAGATTGGGGGGCCACTGCATGTTGACATGTCCTGAAAATGAATTAGGTGCCATAAATCACAGAGACCGATGCATCACGTGCTTTGGATTGCAAAAGTGTTCATGCTGCCTGAACCTGTTCATATTTTGTTACATGCCAGTCATAAACGTCGACGTGTTGAAATGGGATTTAATGTCAAAGACCAAGACAAAGTGCTACACAATTGTAAAGTGAAAAGATAATGAGGAACAGTTTTCAAATTATTTTAAAAAAGTCTTAAAAGTGTGGTGTGCATTTGTGGTCAGTTTTTGGAGAACTATGTTTTTCCTGCAATTACAGGGAATGACTACTGCAGTTACCATTTACTACTATCTTTGCACAAATTTTTGCAAATTCTTCTCGGTAATTTGGTCACTGTAATGTTCTCCAACAGATTCTCAATCGGATTTATGTCTGGACTTTGACTAGGACCCTCGCTTTTATTGAACCTATTCCAGGTTATGCATTTAGGGCCATTTCGCTGCTGTAAGGTAACACTTTGAACCAAGTATTATGAAGTCACTAACAGGTTTTCTTTCAAGCTTGTGGTCTCTGATCAGCTTCCCCATCTCTGCTATAGTATTACTATGTTTGACATCATGATCTCTTAAATCTTTGAGTCCTAATAAAATAAATGTATTTTTAGAGATTTAATCACACACAAGTTTAGTTTATTTACTCAGTCTAATCAGGCACTTAGTTACATTGGGTCTTATTGAAGAGCATCTGAG